>NC_065524.1:22764369-23064369 GCF_006386435.1 Epinephelus moara | reverse complement strand
TTTCTTTCCAAATAGCCAAACAACAAAGGCATCACTTACGCAGCAACACGTAAGCATGAGAAATAGAAGTTCATCATTTTGCCCTCCAGACAATTTATTCTGGCGTTTGTCCACAGACTGTTGTTCCTCATGTTGACCTCTTTAGCACCCTGTTAGTAACAGCATAGATCCGCCCAAGCCCTTCCTTGACTCTAGATTTTACGTCACTGTCATTCGTTGTGCCAAAGACACTTTGTAATCTGATTTAAGTGACCGGAGCGACCAGACCGAGACATATCTGCAGAAATCCGATTGGAATCACTTTTCAAACCATGTTGAAATGTGGTTTGGATCAGATTTGCATTTGAAATTGCATTTCATATGTTTTCTTGCTGTCCAAACTTCCTAAAATCAATCTGGATTCAATCTGTATACGCCAAAAAATATGACTTGGGCTGGCAGTCTGAACAAGACCTTCACATATGGTCCAAAATCAGATACAGGCCTGACATTTTGCAATGTAGCCTCATTCTCAGTCCGATCGCAATTTCTGCGACTGTTACGTCACTGTGGAACAACATTCATCCCAAAGCTGCGCTGGTCATTCCCTGAATACAAACATGGAGGAAAAGTGCAATGGACAGATGTTGTTAAAAGCGGCCCTTCACATCCTGAAATTTTGGATGAAATCTGTTTGAGTGAAGCCATTAACGTCACAATCCCACCACTCCTGGCTCCGACTCCGCCATTGCTCCACAAAAAAACTTTTTATTCATCTGTTCAGTCAAATCTGAACAAACTGACAGTTCTTCACATTCTTATACCCATAATAACAACAACCACAGTGGTACAACTAAACACCACATTGTTACAGTTCAACAGACATATTACAAACAAAAAGCCTTCCCATGACCCTTAAAGCTTTCAACTTCATTGCTTACCCTAGCTAACGTGTTCCTATGACACAATTTCTAACATAGATTCCTTCCATTTTCCAAAATCTGGAGGTGACGTACTCTTCCAGAAACTGAGGACTGCTCGAGCAGCTGTGACGACCCCTACATTTATCACAACAAGGTCATATTTTGAGACATTCGTCAATTCTGTTCGGTCCCCCAGAAGGCATAGCTTGGCGACTTAGGTACCGTTGTACCCAACCACTTCCTTGTGTGATCCTCAACTTTTAATCAGTTTACGTTCCCAGATTACATCTAGAAAAGTTCCTGTTTCCATCTGAGATTTCCAAAATAAATGATTAGCCAGTTGACCCATCCTGTACAGCTTAGAAGGAGTAAAGTAAAACCTATGAATTCATTTATAACGAGCATCTTTGATATTGTTCTTTAGCATTTGCTGGTCCGTTCTGGCCCGTGACCAGTTCACGCTTGAATCTGATATTGGCCACATTAAAAAAAAAATTATGCGAACAGCCAAACAAAAACAATCGCATCCAAGCAATACATTTAAATTGTGCCTTAAAGGCTTGTAGTGTGAACGCAGCCCAAATGCCATATGGACTGGAACACTACATCACATAATGTAATGCGTGACACTATGTGACTTTGCTGCAGACACATCTGAATTGCCTTGATGTGGTCGACCCAAACCAAACTGTGCGCAAAGAATCATAAAAGTATAACTCGCCCCGAATGACCTGACAAACGCTTCTCTTCCTTCTGGTGTGGTCTGACAAACACCCTCAGGCTATATTCCTTTAACAGTGTATTTCGCTTCGCTGAATGGGAGGCTTGTGCTGTGACTCATTGACCTGTCTGGCTCTCAGTGATCGTGCAACTCTACGGTGCTGTGATGGGAACATCAAACTGCGCATAAGAATCTCACATTATCATAAATCACATCAAGTCTGTGTACTGGAAGGAAAGAGCCTCGGTTTGAGGCGTTGCTTTGTTTAAAGTTTATGTTAGAAAATTCATGTAAATGAACTCATAAAGAATACATTTGTTTCCCTTATGTTGCACTTAGTGCTTTTGTTGGTTTTCTCTTTCTGTACAATCCAACAAACCATCTCTTTTCAAATGTTTATGTTCATGTGAAGACATTTCAAACATCCAAAGACTCTGCATTATTCATATACAGCTGAGCCGCGTTTGCCAACAAAGACCCTGCCTTCCAAATCCAGACCAGAGAAGTGGTTGTGTACAATTACTACCAACCCTTTTCCAAAGCCTCAATGTTGTTCTACCCACCAAATCCCTTGTTTTCTCACACGGGCGGACAAACCGCTGAATGGCATGCAGCATTTGCATAAAAACCCAAGCTCTACTGTCAGCGCTGTCTCCTCACATTTGTTGTCCGTGGACTGACTGTGGGCAGTATGTGGAGCCCAAATCAACCGTAGGTAGATGTCTCCCCTAATATGTCGAGTAAGTATGAAATCCCATATCCACAACCTTGAAAGTAGCGGTCTTTTAGAATCTAAGGTTTGGCTTGGATGTTGGACGTCTAATATTAAACCAAGGCTAACCTATCTTGTTGCTGGAGACAGAGGATTAAGGGTTCAGGTTTTGGGGCGAGTGTCTGCGAGTACACAGTCTGGTGTCTGTTCACTGGCCATTACTCTTAGCCTGGAATGTAGGATCAACACAAATGCGAGATCACCTTTAGGCCTCAGACAGCGGTCTGGACCACATTTTTTTCCAGTGGTCAGTAATAGATATCTTTTTTATGATTTGCACTGGGGCAGAGTTTCAAGATGGTTTTGTGGCAGAGTGATATTCAAACTGCAATTTCAGAGTGGGATGCCTGGGCTGCATACCTTGTAATCAATTTCACGGTATTACCTGAATAACCCTGACATTTAAAGACATTGCAGTGTCGTCTGGACCGGGATCGCTTACTTAAACACACCTCTTACGATTCAGTGAACTACCTGCTTCAAATTCCTAATATCTGTTTGTTCAACATATGTGTCGACCCCCCAGAGAATCGTCTCCACATTCCTCCGCATGATAATGAGTCCAATCCACTGTAGTTGTAGCCAGAGCTACAGCGGTTAGTTAACGCTGTTTTATCCCCCCACCTCTCTCCCTCGCTCTGTCTCTGAAATGTATGGCCTAATTGAAAGCAGAGCAGCGATTTTACGACAGCTCTCAGTGTTTCTCGTGTTCTGCCCCTATGGAGGCCATCTGCTTTGGATTTAGATTTCCTCCTCCTTTCTCTCTCTTTCTCCCAGTTTCTCCTTCCCGTTCTCCACCCTCCTGAGAGGGGCTGATTGGAGGGTCTCCACGCAGTTGGCTGGAGCGACTGTGGGGCTTGTGGTATTTGTCCGCTTTCTTTTTTCTCCTTGTGTGTGTGTGTGTGTGTGTGTGTGGATGTTGAAGTCTGATTCTTAGAGCAGCAGGTTTTTAGACCCCCATGGTTACAGAGTCCTGGAGGAGCAGGAGGCTGTTTCACATCGAGACTCAGACTCAGTTAATATCTTTCTCCATCTTAATGAGCTTCCTCCTGTTTCTGTTCGTCTTGTTCTCTCATGTCTCATATTTGTCTCCCTTTTTGTTTTATTGTCCTTCGCGCAGCTCTGTTTATTCTATTTAATGCAGTTTGCGAGCTCATTAATCCTGCGATATAGGCAAAAGAATGATCTGCGTCCTTGTAGCAGGGCTAAACTCTGAGTGGGAGTAGCGCAGGAAACCAAGACTTTCCAGTTGTGTCTCAAGAGTGTATAATACTGTGGATGTGGAATTTGTTGAGTGTGTGTTTGTGTCTGTGTTTGTGCACTTATGTCTGGGTGTTAGAGAGGACAAGGGGAGACAGAGGCATTGTGTGTGGCCATGTTGTGCGTAGAGATTGCATCAGTGAATGTGTGTATCACGTGTGTACTGTATATGCTTCATTTAACAGTTCACTGACCCGTGGTGTTTGCGCATGTGTGCGATATGATGAGTCCCTGCTGTGAACTGGACCAAAGGAGGATGTGGTCAACTAGTTGTGGTCATGGAGCTACTTGGTCTCCTCTACGGACACTGTCATCTACACACACACACACACACCCACAGTGACCCTTATCTCAACACGCGGGGCTGTAGCTTCTGGGACATAAACAAACATTGACTCAATGCAAGCCGGCACTGTCAAAGTGATATGACAAACACCGCTCGCCATCTCCTGGCAAGGACACCATCAACTGTTTTACTGTTTCAAAGCTTTGCTTCCACTTGACGGACACCTAAAATGCTCTAAATGGCTCAGATATGTCCATTTAGCTCTTACCCTGGCACCGGCTTGAATGGCTTTATTTGTAGAGAGCAAAGGAAAACAAAACACATCCTCCCGTGCAGGCTCATCTCCAGAGTGTTGTGTGGTGTGATGACGCAGTTCCATTAATTTAGTCATTGTGCTGTGTGTATCGTGAATGGTTTGTAAATGTTGCTCTGAAGGCAGCAAAGCGTGGTTGTTTTCCTGGAAATCAAGCCTTACTAAAACATTTGCTCAGGCATTCTAGTGTTTACGGCTGGGGGTTTTGATTTGTTATCCACTTCACCAGTGTAAATGGTTAGACAGGCCCTGTACGTATGTGAAAAAACCCAAAGCTTTCTTCATTAGCTGCTGCCCTGAATCTAGCACCATATTTCTCAGGCTGCCTCAGTGGAGGAGGTGGCACAGCAGTCCAGATGTTATTGTGACATTCGTTCCCACGTGTTTGGGTGTCCATGGGAATGTGCAGTACCAACTGTGCCTGTAAAGTTTATGACTTCAGAACCGAAGCTTGCTCTTGATCTGAGACCTCCATGAGAGGCAATGTGTTGCAATGGCCTGGGAACAACTGACCGCAATGTGAGTGTAATACTATAACTCCAAATGTCCAAATAAGTTCTGGGTCAGTTTGCTGTTGTGCAAACCAAATTTGCATGAGCAGGATGTGTGATGGAGGTGATATATTCTATATGAGAAATTGGTTCATTCAATGCATTTTCTATTATGTTATTGGTGCATTTTTACCATAGACTGAGGAGGACACGCTCCCGGATCAAAATCCCACATCGTGTTCCTGGATCAATACTGCAGTCAATTAATCACAGCCCTCTGACATCATCACTGTGCTGCTCCTGTACTTCTTTCAAAAATCCTTTGTGCTTCTTCAGCGCTAAGCTAGTTTTCCAAATTAGTACAATTAAACAAAAATCCTCAATAGCATTGAACAAAACCCTTCTAAGCTACTGCGAGGTTTGCAAGTTAGCTTGCTAACTAAGTTGGCTATGCTAATGAGGAAACTTGCCAATAGACGCGAATATTGGCGAATTAGCTTGCTAAGCAGGTAGGCTATGCTAACAAGTAAGCTTGCCAATATGCTAGAAGGTAACGTTAAGTGAGTTAACTTGCTAACTAGGTTGGCCATGCTAATAAGCTTGCTAATAGACTTGAATGTTAGCGAGTTAGCTTGCTAAGTAGGTTGGCTATGCTAATGAGTAAACTTCCCAATAGATGAGAATATTGGTGAATTAGCTTGCTGACTATGTAGGCTATGCTAACGAGTAAGCTTTCCATTAGCATAGAATGTTAGCAAGTTAGCTTGCTAAGCAGGTAGGCTATGCTAACAAGTGGGCCATTCACTTACAAAGAGTCAGGATAATATCATTTTTCAGTTGCAAATTCCTGCAGTTAACACATTCACAAGGTTTTTGTTCAGTGTTACTGAGGATTTTGTTCAATTGTATTAACTTTAATTTGGAAAACTAGCTTGGCTGTGAAGAAGCACAATGGAATTTTGAAGATTTGTTGTCTTATTTGGCAAAATCATGTTGTGCACAACAGTGATGTCACCCATTGATTTGGGAACTGCCGTTTTGAAGCTTCAAGTTAGGCATTTTGGATGTCACCATCTTGGTTTTTTTAGGCCAGACATGACCATATTTGGACGAGAGGGTGGAACCGGTGGATCTGATTCACAAACTGTAGTGACACCTCACAGACAGCCTGTCACTCAAGTGGCCCTGCCCTTAAATATGTGTAACTTTAAGCCTTAATAAAATGTTAAAGGCTGAGTTACATAAAAATCCATCCCCGCACAGCTGTCATGTATGTCGAAATTAGCTATAGAGACGAAAAGTGTTTTTGTATCATGCTGTAAACATGTTAATTTATGCTATATAGTTGTTGGGCAGTTAACATGGGGATTGACTCACTTTTGGAGCCAGCCCCAAGTGGCCATTCGAGATACTGCAGTTCCATATTAGCTTCATTTTTCAGTCCCGGAGGTTGTCGCTTAATTTTTTTTTAACCAACTTCCGTGTTAATCATTTTACCTGTTGTGTTAATTTGATGTTACTCAAAAGAAACAAATGTATCAACAGTCAGTTGCTCTGCTACTAATGATTTTAGGTTTTTATTCAAGCACCATACTTTACATTACGTTTAGGTTTAGTGGGAATCACAACTTTGTCTGTTTTATTTAATAAGATAAAGTTTTCAGTCTGTTCATCTCACTTAAGCCATTTTTTTGCAGCAAAACGTATCTAGTGGACTTAAAAAGCAACTGATAATATTGTTCTAGTAGGCTACCTTAAGTTTAATTTGTATTTGTGATATTTATCATTTTTATAATTAAAAAATTGATACCTGGTATTGTGTGACGATACGATACTGTGACACAAAATATTGCAATACTATGCTGTATCGATTTATCCCCCACCCCTAACTATCATAGAGGAAAAAGAAAAGCTTTAAATCCTCAAATAAGGGGAAAGGAAACCAGCGAATGTTTGACATTTTTCATGAAAAATTACTTTTTAAAAATATCAAAATAGAGTTACAATTATACATACACCTTTCTTGAATTTGAAAACTCTCTTTTGGACACAGCTGCACAACCTAGTCATAAACATTGCATCTACTTTTTCATCTGGACTGGACAGATAATCCATTTGCTGTGTGCACATCAGGAGCATCTTCAAATTGATTGCAAACAGGGTCGTATCTAATCTGAAAGCACTCAGCTGCAGACAGAGCATGACGTGCAGCCAAAGGCCAAGGCCAGACCCTGGCAGCAGCGGGGAGCGGGAGAGGAATGGTCATGAGGAGGATGAGTGCTGTTTCTGTCCTGCTGAGTCCTGGCTGCAGTATCAGGGGGAGATTTTGTACATTTGAACAAACAGCTGTAACAGGAAATTTGGCTATGTTCACATTTCCAAATGAATAACGAGGATTAAGGTTAGACCTCCTGGGTAGTACACCTGGCACTCTGATTGTAGTTTATTTTCAAATGTTAAATTAGTCTGATTTATTCTATTAGATGTCATAGTGGTGAGTCGTAGCACAGCAGAAACCTAAAAACTGCTTTGTGTTTGGGGTTTTTAAGAGCAGCAGAATGTTTGTAGTCGGATCATATTGTAGCTAAATCATTTCTTAGGAGAGCATCCAAACAAAATGTTGCCATGGCATTGTCCTTGAGATTGCCCATTGATTGCATCGAGACAGCCCTGTCAGTGCGTATAGACTGGGTGTGCTGCAGGCCAGCAGAAGTCAGATTTTCCAGCCAGTGTGCTGTCACAGTGGGAGATGCGAAGCTGACAGTGGGGTTGAGGTCATGCTGTTGAGGGGCCAGATTGAAGCACAGCCGCTCATACTTAGCGTTGGCTTGCTGGTGCTGATGCAAACTGCTGACGTCTATAAGGACAGCGCCAGATGCTGCTGATTAAAGTTCCTATTACTCACACATGGGCCGGGACAAAATAAGGGAAGACCAGAGGTACAGGCCGTACCCCTCCTCTCATTCTCATCGGCCCGTACCCCCTACATCCCTCCAAAATGTGCGGCCAACGCTAAAGCGATTATGAAAACAATCTGCAGGCTTGCAGGAGAATCGGGAGTGGAGTGGACAGGTCTGATTTCACTTTGAATGCAGAGACTTTCCTAACCTCCTGGAAAGCTGCCATCAGTTGCATGCTGTGCATTAAGATTACTTATTTCTGTCGTATCAGATTTCCATCTGCGCAAGAAAGCATTTTTAAAGTCTGAGATAAAATAACAATTCCTCAGTACTCCAAATTGAAGTATTTTGTTTAGAAAAAATAACCACTCCCAGGCTCATAATGACAGTCACCAGGCAGATGCACGTTCTGGGATGAGTTTTCTCTCTTTTTTTTATGCTCGAGCTTCAAATTGATAATGACAAGCCCTGACAAACATACTAATCAGTGTACATTTGGGTTTCTTTTGGCAGCACTGAGGACAGTTTATGAGTTATCCTTTTGATGACATAAGCAGTACGTTTGTTTGTGGCATGCTTTTAGGGGGAAAAACGACTCTTTTCCCCAATGCTGTTATAGTGGCCTAAATAAAGTTGCCAGCATGAAGTCATCGCAGCGGCTCCTCCCAACAATATTGCCCTCGGGCTAGTGCTTTTTTCATGGCTGACTGACTGTTCGTAATCATCTCCCTCATGAGAATCAGAGGAGTAATTTAACACAGCTGTAATGTAAGTAAATGTCAATTACACAACCACACATTGTGCCAAAATTGTGTGTAGGAGTGTGCTGTGTGATGAAGTTGGATATATTAGCTCGGCAAGGATGGACACACCCTGCTGTCAAAGCTCAACATCCATTATTGTCCAAGAGGTTCCCTTGAAAATGTCATTCTAATCTGTGCTCCTAAAGTTTTATTTATCTGGACAAGAATGTTAAAAGTAATGACTTCTCCACATTTTTTGTTTTGTTCTTCACAGGCCAGACCCAAAGGTGAAGGGCTGACACCCTACCAGGGGAAGAAGCGATGTTTCGGAGAGTACAAGTGCCCCAAGTGTAAGAGGAAGTGGATGAGTGGCAACTCCTGGGCCAACATGGGACAAGAATGTATCAAATGCCACATCAACGTCTATCCACACAAACAGGTACTTCACCCTCCAGTATGACGTCCGCTCTCTGAGAATTCGCAGTAATGCCTTAAAGTACAAAAACATTACTCATACACATTGTTTAAGTGGTATATTGAATCATCTCAACCAAAGTTAACAGAGTCCAGACTCTGGTTTGCGTGGCTGCACATTGTCTTGAGGATATTCCAGATGGCCTCATTAAAACAGAATAGAAAAATCATACCACTAACAATTGCTTTTGCCCCTTTGGTAATAAACCAGCACTGAATAAACTAACTGCATTTCCTGACTGGTAAAAGTTTGGGATTGTGTACGGATTGTCATCAAATCTCCTAACAAATATTTCTTCATTAACGTCTCTCAGACACAGACTAACTCTGAGGTAATTGAGGCTTACAGCTGCAGGAACTCCTCTCACATTTAATAACACCAAAAAGTGAAATCATATTAACCAAAATGCTGTGAAGTGTTTTTCCGAACAGCAAACACTCAGAGGGAATTAACATGCTGGTGAGTTGTCCGTCGGGCTTAACCTTGCAGAGTTTTCCTCGCACACTGTTGACTAAACAGATGGATTGCCTGAGAAAGAATCTGCTCTGTTTTCTTCAGCTCGAGATATATTTATCCGCGACACTTCATCTTTTAATATTTATGCTTTTCCACATTCTTCCAATTCCACTTCCTGAAATAAAGTTAGGATTAGTGCTTGAGGCCCTGCTCATTCTCTGAATACCACGGCTGACCATGCTCTGCTTTGTTAACACTTACATAAATAAGGCAGACGAGACGCTGTAAGACAAAATTACCCTAAATGCAACATTCCCAGTCCATTATTTAGTCCAAATCTTGTGTTTATTCATTAGCATCTCCATCAGTGTGAGATCTTAACCAAGAATATTGACAATACTGCATTAAAGACTGCATTTAAAACCCTTTTGTTTTTTCCACTGGTGAGAAACCTCCCTCTTCTCTGCCTCTGTGTCTTGTGGCAAAGCTACACACAGGCAAGCAAATTCCCTGCATTTGCAATGTCACCCACTTAACATATTTCCCCCCTGTCAGCGTTTGAAATGGACCACTAACCTCCGTGTCCTCGGGTATCAAAGAGTTCAGCCTCTCAGCACGGCTCCCTCCCGCCCTGCGGATTCCCATAAATAACCTGAATATGTATTTTCCAATCTGATCCACATGCATAAAATATTTGTCCATGTAAGGTGGGAAATATATTTCTTGGACACCCAGCGCATTCGGTTTTAACCAAGGGCATAATTTCCATCGGGTATGATGGGGACATGTCCTTCTTACTCTGCAAAATTAGACATTTGTCCCCCCAACTTTTACAGCTTCAGTTTGATTTACTCACTGATTTACTGCAGCAGGTCACACCAGCTTTTAAAACACTAACATTTCAGCAGATGCGGTTGCAGTGGGCAAGTAAAGTATCTATGCAAATCTTGTGCAGAGTTTAACTTTGCTGAACTTTGACATGTGAATTTATGCTGCTGATTAATAGTAAGCCGTCATGACAGCACTGAGCTTTGAGAAAAGAGAGCAGTCAAAATGGAGGAAGCTAACCTAACGTGACTTATTAGGCTTTCCTATGTTGCTCCATCCATGTTTATTTAACCCTCCTCTGTCCGAGTTATAAAGCGGAATTTATACTTGTGCATCAGCTCTATGCAGAGCCTACGCCATCGCCTACGCACGTGGCATATGCTGTTATGAGCATTTATACTTGTGTGGTGATGTGTCCGTGGCACTCTGCAGTTACACCTCCAAAACACTAGTCGGCAGTGGGGTTTCTGTGAAGTGCTGTAAAGTTTAGTTGATTCAGAACACACATTAAACATGGCTTTACAGCGACAATTTCAAACACAAGTTTACAGATTGGCTTCATTATAACTCGCAGCATTCACAGACAAAGCACTTGTCTTTTGCTGGATGCATTTTCCCCACAAATACAACATGCTAATGTTTTTAGCACAAGCCTATGGCATTTTACTTTGTATAAATTAGCCTGGCAGCTAGCTGACTTTTCTTCTACTCATATGAAGCCAGGGACAACAGCAACATTTAACAAAGGTAACGTTAATTCAGCCCTATTACAACTCACAAGGTTCACTGACAAAACCATTGTCTTATACTAAACACGTTTTCCAAACAAATATAACATGCTAACGTTATTAGCACAAGCTTATGGCATTTTACATTGAATAAATTAGCCTAGCGACGAGCAGAGATTTCCTCTACTCATATGAAGCCAGGATAAATCACACACAAGACTTAAAATGCTTTGGGGGCTTTATTGGCTTCACAATTTATTGTTCCTTATCTGTGAAATTAAAATAAATAAAAGCTTTGTTTCCACTGAGGGAAATGGTTTCAGCTTACAAAAATAGACAGGAGGTCTGCGTCGCCGCAACGTGAAGTTACATTTCTGGGGAGATGCAAGTCAGGCTAAGGCGTAGGCTACAGCATAGGGTACGGTCGGTACAGCGTCTATTTGAGAAGTATAACTCACAAAAGAATGACTGTTTTCAATCAATAGCCCCTTTAGCAATAAAGCTAACAAACATGCTAACTGACAATTAAAGCTTGTTAAATGATAATTAGCAGGCTTGCTAGCTCAGAGATTTTTTTTTGCCCATTTCTATTATTCTTAATTTAATAAAATGATGTAAAATCCTGGGCACAAAATGCCATGAGGTAGGTAAATGTAACAATACCTGGCCCCCAGAAATGCCATTCAGCCTTGGTTCCAATTTTTCGCAATACCTCAAGTGTCCATTGGACCCAAAAGGCATTTTTTGCCATAGACCACCATTATAAAAGTGACATTTGTAAATCCGACTTTTTCTATTATGAATTTTTGAGCCATGGAGGTTTTATATTTGTAAAACTTTCCTCAAGCTGAGAAAAGCGATTTAAAAATAAATCTGTGACGTCATCACAATGTAAAGTCTATGAGCTTTGCGGGAACTCGCAGGCGGAGCCAGTGGGAGAAATACATATGCACCAGACGGCAATTCCGTTGGGACTAAATAGGCGCCATCTTGCCATCATGTATGGAGTTATTATACATCTATGCACAGTACAAAGAAAATAGAAATGAGCTCAAGAGCTATTTTGACTGATTAGTACTAGCATATTTCTGGCTTGCTAGTATTTAAAAACCTCTCACTAGGTTGCATTTACACATTTTTTTTGTGTGTGTGGTTAAAGAACCCTATTGTGTCCCCAACACCCCTTAAACCAAAACTGTGCCCCTGATTCAAAGAAACCAAAAAATTCTTTCATGTAATTCCTGCTTCTCTGCCAAACAGAAATACCACATAAAGCTATACATCATTGATAGCTGAAGGGGAACATTCCCTTTAACTTTCTCCAAATGGGAAGAACTCAGACTGCAGCTACTTGCTCAAGGACACTTCAACAGGGAAGATGCCTGCAGCACAGGGGCTTGAACCCAGCTCCTTCTTACAGCTGAGGGGACCCCATAAAATATACATCAGATTTTCCAGCGTTCCTCAAGGACCTTATGTCTTTGACATGCCGATAGTAAAGTCTCAACACTTCCTGGCAGACTCATTAGTGGACGACTGAAATATCTCCTTGTAGTGACCCATGGTAACCTGCTTTCCTTTAGTTAGACCACTTGGAATAAATAGCCGTTTTGCAAAGGAGCTCAAATAAGAAAAGAACAATAGATGGGAAATAAAATTTTCCAGACAGATTGTTAAAATAACCTCGAAACGTGCTGGCCCAGATAGATTCCCCTTCGTCCTCGATAATGATTCCAAGAAAGCCATTGCCGTAGCAGTGTGCTCATATTTCCATACGGGCCATCATGATCAAATGCACACTGGATCTTTTTCTTTAATACCAGGTTGTTAAAGTGTGCTGCAAAGTTTCCAGAGCTGATGGTGTGTTGCCATATCTCTGCAACTAATTGTGTTTAGAACACGTCTGCTCTGAAGAATATGGGCGTAATGTTGGAGGCCAAGGTAGTTAGGAGTATAGCTAAGCTGGATCTGGTGCCAAAGAAACTGCTTGCATAACTCAGAGGTTTATGTGTGCTCCTTGCTTCGCTTCAGTGTTTAATATGACTCATTATTGGTTCTCTGTTTGTATCCTCAGCGCCCCTTAGAGAAGCCGGACGGCCTGGATGTGTCTGACCAGAGTAAGGAGCACCCGCAACACCTGTGCGAGAAATGTAAAGTCCTGGGCTACTACTGCCGCCGTGTGCAATAATCATCTTTAATCAGAGAAAGAGTCAGAGAGCAACTTTTGTGTCCCAAGTCCTATTGCTCATTCTCCATCAAGGCTGTTAACTTCCTCCCTTTACATCAAGGTTTCCCTCATCCCTGCCCTGCACACAGCATGGCGTCCTTTCCTCCTCACGTCTTCCCCTCCTTCTCTCAGATGCCTCAAATATAGACAGTAGCTCTAATCCTTCCTGTCCCTCTTCTCAACCACCCGTGGATTTTTAATCATTATGCTTTTTTCCCAATGACAGTATTGAAGATTTCATCCAGGAATGAGATGTTAACTTAGGATCAATCTCTCAAAAGTGCTCTTCATCAAAAGCAAAAACTCGCCAAAATCAGTGACTTTTTGTGCCTCATGCATCAGAAACCACATAACCCCACTGATCCAACCTGATGTTTAACAACAGCTAATCATATATCGATGAATTAGCATCATTTGAGTCACTGACAGTATTGGTCTCAATAGATTACCTCACCTTGGGGTTTGTTGGCTTTGTGTTTACAGAGATCTGCCTTCCATTTCCCTGCCAAGTGAAGTGTGTGGTAATGTGACGAACGTTTAACCCGGGCCTCTCATGACGGTATAATGTATTCGAGGCCTTTGATGTCTTGCCGTATTTGGGTCAACAGCACATCTTATTAACTGTGAATTAACTGAGGGACAATGTGCCATACATCCCTAGCTTACATTTGGCCTATTTATTTTCTTGTTGTCTAGTGTGCAATTTGAATTTTAACTGGGACATAAAGAAATGTTTTTGTATGTTTGTATATCACATTATTGTGTAACTGCTTCCACGTGTCTTTAGAAACTACTGTAGGTTCAGTCGCTCCTCTTCTAGATTTAGTGCGTTGCTAACAGATAAGGTTTCATTCACCCTCCCTGAAGTATTTTTGTTGCCACACAAATTCTCAGTTATCTATAGTGTTAGATAGGTGTTTATGTTAGATAGGTAAGTTGTGTTAATTTTGAAATCACAAGAAGGTCAGCTGAGAAGGAAAACAGCTCTAGTTTTAGTAACAATAATCTTGCCGTCCACGCAGTTTGAGTTGAATATTCAGTTTTTCAAAGCACTTGAAAAAAATCAACTGCTTGCCACATTTTGATTGCAATTATAAAACAGAATTTTAGAAGTTTAAGTGTTCAGACGTAAAGCCCATAGACTGTTTATAAAGATGAGCGACTTCTATCCACTTCTTCCAAAATATTCCGACACTGGCGCTGCCATCTAGTGCTGGTGACGTCATTTGGAGCCTGAGTCCGCACTGTAGCGATATGCAAATGTAGCCATAGTATCTACGGTCCGCCTCTATACCCATCTGACTCAATTGTGAGTCAACCCCCCTTTTATAGCATCAAATAACTAATTAAAACCAAACTTAAGGGGGATTTATACTTGTGCATCAGCTCTAAGCAGAGCCTACGCCGTTGTGAGCTTTCATACTTGTGCGGTGGTGTGTTTGTGTCACTCTGCAGTTACACCTCCAAAAAACTAGTCAGCTGTGTGCTTTCTGTGAAGTGCTATAAAGTTTAGTTGATTCAAAACACACATTAAACATGGCTTAATAGCTACAATTTCTAACACAAGTACACAAATCAGCTTCACTATAAATCGCAGCATTCCCAGACAAAGCATTTGTCTTTAGCTGGACACATTTTCCCCACAAATACAACATGCTAATGTTTTTAGCACAAGGCTATGGCATTTTACATTGTGTAAATTAGCCTAGCAGCTAGCAGACTTTTTCTGTAGGATATGAAGCCAGGGACAACAGCAACATTTAAAAAAAGTAACGTTACAAAATTCAGCTCTATTACAACTCACAATGTTCACAGACAAAACAACTGTCTTATACTAAACATGTTTTCCAAATAAATATAACATGCTAACGTTATTAGCACAAGCCTATGGCATTTTACATTGTATAAATTAGCCTAGGGACTAGCGGACGTTTTCTCCACTCATGTGAAGCCAGGATAAATCACACAAGAGACTTAAGATGCTATTTTTGTGTAGGTTTAATTGTCTTCACAATTTATTGTTTCTTATCTGTGAAATTAAAGTATATAAAAGCTTTGTTTCCACTGAGGGAAATGGTTTCTGCTCACAAAAATAGACAGGAGGCCTGCGTCGCTGCAACGTGTAGTTACATTTCTGGGGAGGTGCACATCAGGTTACAGCATAGGGTCCGTAGGTACGGGGATGATTTTATGCATAAGTATAAATCCCGCATTACTCTGCAGCCAGCCACCATGGGGCTGTCGAGATGTTTTGGCTTCACTTTTGGGGACCTGTCACGCCGTTCATCTCTATATACAGTCTATGATTAGATGTAACCACTCTGATTAGATTCCAACTTCAAATTAGTCAAATAAAAAAGCAGATTTTGGTTTGACAGAGAATCAAAAAGACATTTTAGTTCACATTTAAGTGCCAGTTGATGCCTGGCTGCCAAAGTGGAATCAATGAAGCTAAACAGAAACTTTCCAAGAGCTTGCACCCTTAAAAACTATGTCCAACAATCGAATGCAGTGTAAAGAGTGTCGAGAGGGAAGTGAAGTTTTGCAGAACTGCAATGATTTTCAGGTTGGTTGAGAAAAATAAGATTTGATATTGGAGGGCTGATTGTGAAGTGTTGATGCTGAAGAATTAAGGATATATAGAAAGTGATGATGAATTCAGTTTAGACTTATATTATTTTTTATGAATATAAGTGCCTACTATTATAAACCAATGTCTTTAAAGAGAGAGAAGGACACATCCTGTTTACATATATCACAGTGCATATCTGAAGCACTACAGAGGAAAGTAATGTAGTTTTGACTTATAGAAACCTGCCTTTCAAGGAACCTTAGCATAGGAATTGTGAACTATTGTATATGTACTGTATTTCTAGCCTTATAAAAGCTGGTTGACTATATATTTTATACTGTAACATACTGTACGTGCCTTAAAAAGATTTAAATCATTCTGAAGTATCAGGACTAGGAAGCCGATTGAAATTGGGAAAAGTCAAGTGGGGGTAGGCCCAGAGACAGAGCAGTTTTAGTGCATGTGGTAACTGTGATGCATAGTAAGTTTAATGCAGGTTCAAGATGTGACAAAGGACAAGAAATTGATGTAGTTCCTCTATTAGTTTGAACTGGCATGGTGGGTGTTCGCTTCAACACAGTTTGCTGAGTTGGAGGCACGGGCTGAAACAGCATTTCCAGCTGGCAATAACAATCCTACTGCGGTCTGTTGTCATGGAATATCCACAAAGATGTTATTTCTTAGTCGATCATCACAACAGACCGGAGTCGCGCATGAAACTGTGGACCTCACTCTTTGTTTCTTTTATCTATTGTAGTTGTGTTTATCAAAGGAACTGTGGGTTTTGTCAAAAAATATACATGGTCGCTGGCCTCAGTGGGAGAGCTCGTAGTGGCTGATTATGGTACCTTACAGTTTTGGGAAATTTAGCTAAATTCCATCTGTGAAGTTAAAGGGGCACTCCAGAGCAGATCCACAAAGTTGGAAGGCTTGCGAGAGACACAAAAATACCTGATATCAATGTAGCAGAGGCTGAGATAACAATATCTTTATTCCCTGGTATGGCTCAAGCTTCAAATATGCTGGATCCTACCTTTCCCATAATGCAACTCAACAGCATCTTTCAGCAGACTTCCCCCGCCTGATGAATGCCCCAATCTTTCAGACTCTTAATCCCCAGTTTGTAACGCAGGCTTTTTGTTAAAAATGTGTCTCCAAGCCCAAGCTGAGATAAGCGTGATGACACCATTATGACATCACCAGGGTTATTTTCTAAGGCTACATCCACACTAATATGCTTTCGTTTGAAAACGCACTACTTCTGCTACATTTTTGCAGAGCGTCTGCACGACTCCAGTGTTTCCGAACCCCTAAAACAGAGACTTTTGAAAACAACTGTAAACCTGTTATTACTGATGGCGATCATTTCTGAAATGGTGCTAAAACGCTCGTGTGCGGAAATCATTTTAATTTTAAAATCAAATTGAATTAAGCCCCTTTCACACATGCACTGCAAACCTGAAATCTTCTAGACATTACCCAAAAGAGCTATATGCAAGGGCATGTGTCCACAGTGGGTTTTTTTTAGTAGAAAAGCACTGACAGAGTGCGTCATCCCAGCGATTCATAAAAAACAAACAATATCTTGACAGTAACATTAGCTAGGTAGCTAACGTGATGCTACGTTAACAGAGGGTTGACACAGTTTACTTTAAGTTTACAAAGCTAACGATGATAAAAGAACACTCACCAGCAACATCCAGTGTCCGCCCGCCAATCTGAGGCAAAGTGCTCTGAAAAAAGATACTGAGCATGGCGCTTGTGGGGGGGGTTGGAGCCTATCCCAGCTGACACTGGGCAAGAGGCGGGGTACACCCTGGACAGGTCACCAGACTATAACAGGGCTGACACATAGAGACAGACAACCATTCACACTCACATTCACACCTATGGACAATTTAGAGTCACCAATTAGCCTGAATGTCTTTGGACTGCGGGAGGAAGCCGGAGTACCCCGGAGAAAACCCACGCTGACACGGGCAGAACATGCAAACGCCATACCGAACCCCCCACCCTGGATTTGAATCTGGAACCCTCTTGCTGTGAGGTGACAGTGCTAACCACTGTACCACCGTGCCACTACTCATTGAGAACAACTGGGAACAAAAATAATAAAGAAGACGCTGGCGCTGAGGAAAAAAAGCCATGTTGACACAGGCCCTAAAATCATAGACGTCCAAATCAGTTGAATCAGACATTAAACAGATTTTACCCTCCCAGCTCCCTAGAACAAAATCCGTGTAATGTCCAATTGAGCCCATGTGTGAATAGAGCACGTAATAGTCTGCAGAATGGGTTCATCGATGATGCTTCTATCATGAGGCTTGCACAAAACTAGAAGAAAGAAAACATACAAGGGTGAAGAAGACGGGTCATTTACGCGAAAATGGCAGCGAAAATGCGTGACCGAAGAGATGACATGCTTCGTAAATTCTGTCGGTAAAGACTGAAGCCGAAATTGTCAGACAAATTAAAGAAACAGCACAAGACTCAGATATGTGACCATGGTGTTATCCTCATCGTGTCCTGCCTCCGGCACGCTCTACCCAGGCACCAAGCCTCGCCCAAACCAAACAGAGTCTTCCCAGTAGGTGTGAATGTCTCTGACACGGACGATTTCCCGTTGTGTGAAGCATGTGTGAACGGGAAACTCTGGACAATGTCTGGACCTGATTCTCCGGACACTGATAGGAGAAACTGACTTTAGTGTGGATGTAGCCTGAGACTTGACAAAGCTCCTCCAGAGCTACAGAAGACATAAGACAACTCGTACTCCCTGTGATGAGTAAAGTAAACCTTGCGAGTAAAACTGGTGGAGTGCTCCGTTTAAAGGAAGGAATTTGCGTATCTTTATCACCAAAAGTTAGAGACCTAATCTGAATGAAAGACTCTCCTTGTAGCTGGGAACAATCCATTTTTCTTACTGTTAACATCGTCTTTCTTTTTGCTCTGTGTGATGACATTAACCTAAAAAGGTCTTTACATCTATCGTCCACATCATACCGTGTGGCTGTAATGAAAGGATACCAATGATGCCTTATGAACTAACCTCATAAACAAGTAACAATGTTATTGTGATTCACCGAGTTCTGGCAGAATAAAGAGAAATCCTGTTAGAGAGTTTGATTCAGCCCAGAGACATGATCTGAGGAGGCCATTTTAAATGGCAAATCAAGAGCCAATGGAAGCAGTTGATACAATACATTTTAAGAAAAGAAATCTGCCTTCAGACGTAATGTCTTGAATTTCATATACTTGACTTTTCTAGTACCTTTTCAGTTCAAATTTGTTATTTTCTATGAATGAGATGTGTATTTTGGAACACTTAGATGTTGAAAATTTTAAAGCAATCTGCAAAACTCAAGAGTTAAATCCCTGACAAAGATAAAGACTGTTGTTATGTATATATTTGATGGCCATCATTATCAAGGATAGTAGCTCTTTTAAAGTGTTATGCAATATTGAAGCTTTTTTGTGTGTGTGAAGAAGGGCCTATTGCTGAGAAATAAACAAAGCTGGGAGTTTTTTTTTCTTTATGTTTTACAATAATCTGAGGGGTTTATCCTGCAGAAATATTTATGGAAAGATTTTTTACAACACTTTTTGTATAGAATATGCAACAAAGTTACACTAAGAAGGAAATATTGATGTCTACATAGAATATTATGAAATGAAAAAAAACGCTGGTACATAATTAATACCCTTTCTCAATTATAAGCCATTGTATTTTTTGTGTGTTTGGTTTTATGATGTTATCAGTGTTGAATAACCCACAATGTTATTCAGTTGCTATATGTAACTAATTACGAGCTGCCATTTACATCCATACAGTCGCATGTATTCATTTTGTAAACAATATTATTAAGATATGTATTGTGTTAACATGCAGAAATCTTTTTTTTTTTCCTCTTAATTAGTGACGGATACTCACCACTGTATAAGCACGATAAACTGTGAGATGTAGTTTGCTTAAAGCAGCAATGACAAGAAACTATTATAAGATGTTACGTTGTTATTAGTAGTTTAGGGGAGTGTATACTTTTGTCAAGAAAGCGTGTGTGACAAAGAACTATTTTAGAGTTTGCATGTGCATGTGTTTGGTTTTGGATGAAACATTATTTTGTGCAATGTATACTTATTTAAATAGTTTGCTACAGTACATATTGTTTTTAACATTATCAGCAACTTCTGATTGTTAGTAGTCCTGAAGTATTTCATTTACCGCTAGTGTAGCCTCTACGAATAATACATATTTACTGAATGTAATGTGTTAACACTTATGTGGTCATCTTGGAAAAGTTATGTTTGTATTCTTTACTGTCAATGTTTGTATTGCAATATTGCAATAATGTAATATTTGAATTGGACAGAACACAGGCGTGAGGTAGGGAAGACAATGATTTTTTGGGGGAAACAAGGACAGTCATGGTTTCGAGAGTAGACCACAGGTCTGTTTTTCATGTCCATGAAACGGCATTCCAAAATGTGCCTTATTTGTTAGTTGGGAAAACATTTTAGTGCTTTAGTGCTGTCGAGAGTTTGATGAATTAAAGTCATATTGAATTAGGAGCGCTTGGATTATGTGGTTTCATTTGTTTGGGTCCTCCGCTGAATTGTTGTTACCAGTAACTGGGAGGTGTTCGCTGTGGAGTTTGATTTCAGCCAAGAGCAACACATTGTTTTCTGAGAGCTCCCGTCCTGTAGAATATTCTGCTGCGAGTATATGTTTTCATCATCAGTGTGTCTCTGCTGGGCTCCAAGACTTATGCAACCCGGAGCGTATAGATTATGATAAAGAGGTTTTTTAATGGATTATTCATGGTGGTTGTGTAATGCAGAGGAGGGGGGGGCATGTAAAACTTGTTTTTCACTTTCCGTGAAAGTGCTGAAAGATAACAGACACATCCAGCTGACAGGTCTTGATTTCAACACTTTGCGGACAAACTGCGGACGGGAAAACCAAAACACAGAAAAAGGACACCGGCTGACATCGGTGCTGTGTGATAAATTGAGACGTTTACAGCCGTAGAAACCAGCTTGTACCAGTTGTAAAGATGTCATTGTGTTGCATGTGTACTAAACGTTGGCCACAGCACCGCCGTCTCCCGAGCCAAGTTTCCATACACAATATTGGCCATGCATTCCAAATAACTAAAACTAAACCAGAGGGTGGGGACCCAAATTATATCAAGTTTGTTACAACATCTCTTGCTCAAACACAGCGAGAGCTAAGAAGTCTCTATAGCAACAATGTAATCTGAGAATTCAAACAAACGGTGGAAGGTCAGCACGCATATGGTTTCATTTAGGGGCAAGAGCTGCTTTTTCACGTCGCTTCATTATTTACTTTCATAAAGTATTAGCTCGATAAGCAGCACCACCCAGTCTCTGGCTCTCAGACATGTCCTGGCCTCCTTTTCTCTGTCTCTCCTCCAGACGCTCTGCCTTTCAAATAAAGAGCCAGCGAAGGAAGAGCAGCCCACATACAAGCTAAAGACATTTTCAGGTTCCTTTATGGTTCCAGCGGATTAAATCAAATGCATTCACCGTGTCCGATGAAGCTGTAGCCCGCAGTTATATCATCTGTCAGCTGCACTCATGCGATATTTCAGCTCCACTGTAGGTGGATGTCACATGATGTCACATCCTGCTCTGATGGACAGGAAGTCGGTTGCACTGGAGAGCCGGCGTCTAAAAAAAGCAGCTGGCTCACTTCCAGGAAGCTTTAAAAGCAGCAGGGTTGGTGGCACATGAGAGCAAATGTCCTGTACTGAGACCAGAGCTAGTAAAATCTGAAAACAGTCATTTTATTTGGCTGTAAATGGAAAGTAATTGCTCCATAAGAATATTTTACATAGTGGGTACCTTAGTGCTTGTACACAAAGGAGATGGCTCATGTTCAGATTTAGAAAAGCCACATCTCTTCGAACATCATATCAACAGTAGAAATATCAGAGGGAAGAAGAGAATCACCCGAGACAGTCCCTCCTTGAAAGTGTCACTAACTCGGGATAAAAGATAGACACCAAAGTGTTGCATGCCGAGTCATCCGACAGAAGTCCATGTGTCACCCTGAGTGTTATTTAGTCTCACCACAGTCAGTGATGACAATTTTCTTAATCACACCACCGTCATGCAAACCAAAGGATTCCATCTTGGTGACCACGTCCATACCTTCCTTCACCTGACCGAACACAACGTGTTTACCGTCAAGCCTGTCAAGAGAAGAGACAGGAAATGACCTCAGCACCTGGTAAGTGAATTTGGTGAGACTGTGAGCAGCAGAGCTGACTGCAAAGTATTTACCATTCAGTTTTCGTCGTACAGATGAAGAACTGGGAGCCGTTGGTGTTCGGACCTGAATTTGCCATTGAGAGTGTTCCTGCAGAGAGCGGAAAGGCTTATGAGTAAATCAATTATATGTGATGCAGTCAACAAGATCTTGACCTCCTTTTATCACTGACCCAGACTGGTGCATAAGAGAAGCCTGACGTGAGTCTGTGTCAAACTGGTGAAGGCCTGTTTGTCTTTTCTATAACTCAAATTGTCATAATGCCATACTTTAAAATAAAGCACCAAGTAATCAGCATGTGGATTAAGTTGATTCAAGAAAGAAGTTATTTTGATTGGTGCATGCTGACTCGCTAAAAAGTAGGTCATTCACCTGGGGATTGCAAAATCTATACAACCAGTAGTTTGAGTGCTGCATGAAATTAGGCACTGCCATCTAGTGGAGAGAGGCAGCTACTGTTAGCCAGGGCGAGGCAGCTTTATCTATAGAGCAGGTTTCATACACCAGAGGAATTCGAAGTGCTTTACAGAGCAATAATGTATAAAACATTATAAAGGACACAGATTAACAAATAAAGAGTAAAGAGGAATAAAAGAGGCGAGGGAAGTGACACACATTACATACATTACATAACAGAGCTGCAGTACAGTTACTTTCTTTCAGATTAATTTGTTGATTTTATTATTTTTATTGACTAATCATTTAGTTTTTAAAATGACAGAAAATAGTGAGAAGTATCCCCACATTTCAGTTACTGGAATTAGAGAACGCTTGGCATTTTTGCTAAATAGATTCCTGAAATCAAGAAATCAGTGTGTAGGATTTAGTGGGATGATTGAAGATTCCAACCAGCTGAAATGTCTCCTATGTGCAAAGTGTGAACTGCTGGTTAGGATTCCTTCAGTGTTCATTGTTCGGGAGGTTTTTACTGGGAGGACTTCTCCTCTTCATAACAAACGGACCAGTGGTCTCATTTCTCAACATTGCATACGCAAAAACAAGGCCTGAAAGAGGCATACGCCACTTCTCATGCAAAAACTGTGACCTATAAAAACAGACTTGATGGGAGAAACTTGGACCCATGCTTATGAACATTTTGGAGACAGGAAACTGGTGATGCAGATGGTGAAGTGGAAGCCTTATTGCAGAAATTGGCAAATATTTTGTGGCGAACACCATTTACATACATTTTTTGTACAGATCCTATGCATTGTTCTATAAATGAGACCACGGGTGATTAAAACCAGTTAAAAATACTAAATAAAGCAGTTTCACGTTCAGTGTTTCTTTGATGCTGTTGGGGTTATCGCACACCTGCTAATGTGTGCTCGCCTTCTTTCTCTAAAACCTTAGGATCATGACATTCAGGAAGATTTCACTGAATAAAACTTAATAAGCAGTTTTACATGAACAATCTGTGTTTTTCTGATGCTGTCCAGCTTGTAATGAAGAGGCTGTTAAGTACAGTGGCCGACATAAAAACATGAATGGCCCTATCTAAAGCCAGGGTTTGGTGTGTCCGTTCTAGGCTACTGTAGAAACACAGCATTGCAAAATGGTGGACACCATGGAAGAACTCCCGCTCCCTATGTAGATATAAACGGCTCATTCTAGGGTAATGAAAACATGCTGATTCTTAATTTTAGGTGATTATACATTTAAGAAAACATACTTCTGACATTATTTTAAATTTCTGCCGGTATATCCCCCTAAATCCTACACTCTGGACCTTTAATAATTCACTGTCAAAATTGTTGATTATCTGTCAAGCTGCTATTCAATTAGTTGACTAATGATGGCCTAGAATGATGGCCTAGAATGCAAAGAGAGATATAATCTAAGCTGTGGAGACGTACCTGGACCAGTGTGTTTTAATTTAAAGTTTTCATCACTGAATGTCTTCCCGTATATAGACTTCCCTCCTGTGCCGTTGTGGTGGGTGAAGTCTCCCCCCTGTAAGAGAAAACACAGCACCAGACACACATGGCAACACTTTATTACACATGCACCATCTTCACTTTGAAACTTACCTGACACATGAACTCAGGTATGATCCTGTGAAACACAGAGCCCTTGAACCCAAAGCCAGCTTCACCGGTGCACAGGGCCCTGAAGTTTGCTGTGAATTTAAACCTCTTATTTATTATATAAATATTATAACAAGTGTTTAAAAGCTGGTTGTTTGAATGATGAATTCAACAGATGTAACTCTTGAGATTCAGCAGCTAAGTTTATAAAAACATACCTGCAGTCTTTGGCACCACATCTGCATTCAGCTGCAGGATAAAACAAATCATGGATCAACACAGAGCTTTTATCTGTACAGGTGTGAGTGCTGTGAGACAGGCTGCAGGTGAGCTGCAGGCTAATGCTAACTAGCTAGCTACCTCAATAGTGATCCTTCCCAGAGGCTCACCGTCCGCCTCGATGTCCAGGAACACCACCGGGTTCTTGGCGGGACCGGAGGACAGCAGCCTGGCGGCGGCGACCCCCGGCCCGCTGTATTTGATACGGTTTTTTATTTGTAACATGGTCGCTGCTCAGCTGACAGGGTGAGGAGGACCTGCAGGCCATGGGAGCTAGTGCTGTTTGCATGTGACGTCACGGGCTGACTGTCGGAACGCGCGGTGGTGAAACAGCGACACCGCGTGGAAAGTTCCGGAACAATAAAATGATAAAATAACTTTATTTAGGTTGACACACAAAAAAAACTCACACTAAGTCCACTTTATAAATGCTTTCTATTGTTTTTTTTTTTTAAATGTATGGCCATTTATCATATGACCAGTTTTACTTTTACTCTCCATGTCTCCATGACAACGGAGTAATTGCATCCACTCAGGAAGTCCAGGCAATGTGATTAAAGCTTCAGAAATACCAAGTAAGTGAACCTTAAATGAGAATATTTATAATAATTCTCTTAAACTGCTGTTCCCAAGGTCAATATTGCACCTCTAACTTGATTTATGAACAAATTAAGCATTAAAATCTATAAAGAGGGGGGGAAATGCTTTACTAAATACCAATTTCTGTCTTTAGTACATTTATATTTTGTCTACAAGAATCTTGAGTAATATTTTACTAGGAAACACATTTCTTTAGCATTGCCTTTCTCTAACTATCACTCGCTGATACCTTGAGATCATGAAGTTCAGGAGGTTTTTACCAGGAGCCAAAGTATCCACAGAGGTGTCTTCCTCTTCAAATCAAACGGACAAGGTGATTGAAGCTGGTAAAAACACTGACTAGCGCAGTTTCACATTATAAACCTGTGTTTTCATAAAAATATAATGGCCTTATCTAGAGCCAGGGTTTGGTTTGTCCGTTCTGGGCTACTGTAGAAACATTGCCCTGCAACATGGTGGACACTGTGGATGAACTCCCGCTCCCTGTGTAGGTATAAACAGTTCATTCTAGGGTAACTAAAATGAAACGATTCTTAATTTTAGGTGATTATACACTAAAGACAATATACTTATTATATTATATTCAATGTCTGCAAATATATCTCCCGAAATCCACTGAGGAAGGCCAGGAGATGTGGTTGACAGCTACTGAAATTCCAAGTGAACCGTATATGAGAATCATTCATTTAAACTGCTGTTTCCAAGGTCAATATTGCACCTTTAAGCCCAACTTTAACTTGATTTATGAACAATTTCAGTGTTGATGTCTATAAAGAATGGTTTGGCAAAGAATCCTACAGCATTAGCATTACCTTTAACTATTGTTGAACTATATGTTCTGGCGCTTTGCTGCCTCTTTTGTGTATTATTCATGTGACAGATCTTTTTCACAGCAGACATTTTGACTTGTCATAGCAAGAGAAGCACAGGTGCATTTAATCACATTAACGATGGCTGCATTCCACTTTGGGGAGGTCCTGGCATTCTGCATGATGAGTCACTGGCTGTGTGTTCCAATATTCATAATACCATACTATATAGTATGCCAAAAAAAGATTTAGTATGTCCCATAACATAGTGTGTGAAATGCAGTATGCCAAAAAATACCAGAATGTTCTACTCAAGTTCCAGTCAAACAGTAATAATAGGAATATAGATTGTTTAAGGGAACACATTAATCATAAATATTACAAACAAAAATGGGACATAACTATAAAAATAACTGCCGGAGAACTGCAGATTAATTTCTCTGTCACAAATCTAGTATATTAGAATCTGCAATCTGTGCAGTTATAACTTTAAAGTTGAACTACACACATTTAAAAGTAACAACAGTAGAGCTCTCCAGGTTGATCGCAGTCTCTTGAGAACTTGGTAAGTGGTGTTTGTTTTATCTCCATGGTAACAGATATAAAAGCAAGAGGGTCAAAGTTCAGGGCATCATGTTATGAGAAAGTAGTATGTCCCGGTTGAGTGCATACTGCATGCAACAGTACATACTTCTTAAGGGCAGCTGCAGTACCTACTAAAAGTATGTGATTTGGGACGCACCCTGGAACAGCTTACTGGGACACTTACTGGAACTGAGCCATCGTTAATGTTGTCAGTTTCACCTGTGATTTTCCTGCTATGACAAGTCAAAGTGTCAGGTGATATTATTTATCTACTAAATTGTTAATATAATTTCACAATAAAGATAAAATGACCATGCGGATGAGGCAGTAAATCAGCTGCTACTCTTATTGGGATGACTGATAACGATGCTTGTCTCTGCCAGTCATATTTACATTTCAGGGAGTGGGTACTGAAGCGGAATATTCCATCCTGATTTGCACTGCTGTTTTCCTGCTACTCACAGTGATCAAATATATAATTTGAATAGTCATTTGACCAAAGGGGCCGTTCTGCTAAACCTTTGTGCCTTCATGTCTGTCCAGGCACAGCGTCGGTAACTGTTTGTCTGATGTTTTGTCAGCATTATTATTCCTCTGTCCAGTTTAGCTTTGATGTTGCTTTGCTTGATTTTTAAAACTGCAAATGCATGATTCTTTTAAATATTTCTAACCACAGAGAGGTGTATTATCTTGTAGATATCAGTATTTTCAGCTGATGCTCCTAATTATTGACCATCGTTAGGTGTCGCAAAGGTTGTAACCCAGAGGGAACTTTATCATCAGTATTATTAGTGACAGTAAATGATCTCAGGTACTCTAAAATAAAATATGAGTAAGAAAACTTTTGTTTGTCTGGAACACTTTAACCCCTTGAAACCTGGAGCAACATCACTTTTCTTGTGCAGCTTTCAGACGCCTTTCGCAAGTATTTAAACCTTTGAACCCCGAGCACATCGGTGTGATTTCTTAAACCTTTGAACCCCGAGCACATCGGTGTGATTTCTTTCAAAGAATATGTGAAAAAAGACAAATGACAACCTTGGTAAAATATGTCCCACAAATTGGAAAAACATATAATAGTTTAAGAAAAAAAAAAACTAGGGAAAAAAAAAAGGAAAATACACTAGCCAAAAACTATATTCATAATTCTCATTATTATAAAAGTATGTTAGAGCATTATTCTAATTTTCCAGGTCATTTCCTTTTTTTATATTATTTTATTTTTTTTTTAAACTTTTTTTATTTTATTTTTTCTAAACTTATTTTTTTAACTCTACTTGTTTCTTTTTTATTTATTTATTTTTTTTAAAATTTAATTAATTTCTTGCTAATTTTGGGGGTCATTTCTTCTTTCTTTGTTCATTGCCTTCTTCCCATGTTTTTAAAGGAAATCAAGCCAATTTGC
The DNA here is from genome assembly GCF_006386435.1 of Epinephelus moara. Lineage (NCBI taxonomy): Eukaryota > Metazoa > Chordata > Actinopteri > Perciformes > Serranidae > Epinephelus > Epinephelus moara. The sequence continues at coordinate 23,036,698 of NC_065524.1, read as the reverse complement.
TCTGGTTTCAAAGGGTTAAGCTACTTGGATCATTTACAACAAATCTGTGACTCACCAGTTAATCAGAAAAAGCTGATTATTTGCTACAGTAATTGAATTAATCTTCTTTCTTTCAGTATTTATTTCAGCCCAGGATAAACTTGCTGCTTTTCTACATTTCATAACGACCTTTTTACTAATAGCTTACGATTTAACAAATTATTAAAGTGTTGAAATGCAGCTTTTCACAGCGGACATTTTGATGTGGGAACACAGCACAGGTGTTACTGATAGCTAATTAACGATGCCAGCATGCACAAGGACCATGAAACTGAAGCAGCCATAATTAATTTCATCATTTACACCTGTGTTTTCCTACTGTGACACGTCAAAATGCCCTCAGTGAAAAAGGCCTGTTGGTTATTTTGTGCTATTTCAGCCTGTAAACACTATTAACATGTGTAATGATTTCAAATTATTGTAATTGTAAATTATAGTTTACTCCTGCAGGTGTTTTGTGGATTGTGTGGCACCTTTTTAATCTTTTTGTGGAATATATAATAATCTGGTTTCACTTTGTGTGTCAAAAGACGCAGAAGGCCATTAATTGTGTTTCATCTGAATACATATTTATTAGATAAATATTAGGATGTCACGTCATCTAACTACATACAGATTTGCAAGACTAAAAATCACAATGTTTTTCTGACCAGTTTAGAATATGAAATGATTGTACATAGAATGTACAAAACCAAAGAGACAACTGCCACCTGTTGTGCCAATCACTTCAGATTGTACCTTTATAGCATAATATTCGCCAAATTGCATAAAAATCATCAATTTGACAAAAGTGTTTTACAAACTGTAAATTTGGAAACAACCCTTAAGAGCCACCAAAAGCTCAACGTCTCCAAGTCCCAATTATACCTCAAAAGGTTTTAATAATTTTGTAGCACCTTTATAAAGTACACAGGTAATAGAGAAATACACAGAAGTTTAATATTACACAAAGGAAAAATGTCTTTTTTTTCTCTCGGAGACCCCAACGTGGAGGGGCACATAAAGTATCTTCCATAAATGAACAGGCGTGGTTAGAGAGGTCTGCACAGACGCAATCAAACACAGACTCATTTTGCCAATTCAATGTCTGACAGGAGGATGCAAGCTTTACAAATTCTAAATACACTATGCACACTCCCCCTGGAGAAAATGAATACATTTCTGTTAACGTGTCTCTATTTGTCATTTACAGTATATACACGTAATCCCTTACATCCCAAACCCCGCCCCCAACCCTCTGCCACAACCTCCCCTTGTATGCAAATAGGAGCTCGTCTCCCCCAAAATCCATTTTACAATATTAATCGCATTCTCTTTTAAATCCTCAATTTCCAGCGTCTGCGATCAGACAGTACAATTTGTGTCGCTCAGATTACTAGACGTGATTTCGTGAAAGGTTGCAGTTACAGTTACACACTGTGTAGGGAAATAAAACATCCCAATGCGGCAGTGCATTGTCTTTAACAAACATAGAAACAAACACATACAACATCTGATCCTTCAACTGTGTCATATGCAGGTGATTTGATCAATTTCTGACGATCAGTAAAAGCCATATTTGGTTCTTCAAACATATTACAAATCTCAAATGGGGGGGACTCTTATCAGACAACATACAGTATATTTTAGATTCGTTGACTGTACTGCATAAAACTGTGTAAACCAAATTATACTTTAAAAAAACACTGGACAAAAAAATAACTTAAAACAATATAAAGTGTGATGAAAATACACAATTCCCACATTTTTGCTAGGTATGGTCATCAAAAGCTCGTTGACAGGACTCAAAACAGAGGACATTTTGCACATTCTCACTTAAATAAAGAGGACGAGGTCACTTGTTCCAATAATATTAAATCACTTATGGAGAAATTTGGACCTCTAAGCTGCTTAACAATCATTTCGACAGAATTTTTTTTAAAGCTGACCAATTCTTACACATAAAAAACTTAAAACTAGCCTGCTGAGCAATTTGAATATTCCTTTTCACTGATGAAAACACACAGGGACTCGATACAAGGCCAGTGAGAGTGCATTTGGATCAATTGGATACAATATTGGACTGGTTATAAGGGATTCTGTGTGTGTTTGTGAGTGTGTGTGAGTGTGCGTATAGTCCTTGACACACATACAGTACCATGTAGTTGCCAGTAATAGATAGGTACAGTACTGTACAGTCACAAAGTATTCACAAAGGGTATATACAACAGCTCTGGAAACACTGTTGGATCATGCAGGATGTTTTTTTTCCCCAAAAAAGATGCAATTCAACAGTAACAAAACGACAAAAGGAAAGATCGGAGTAATCACACACAGACGTTTCTATATAAAACACAGTGATTTTAAAAACTTCTGTAGGATGTTGAAATCCTGCTCAGGCCCGACCCCCTTTTATAAAAACCATAGGACAACTTTGGTGATGTTTCTGATTAATGATGTGGGACAAAGATAAAACACATAAAAAAGGACGACAATTTAAAAAAGAAACTGATGAGTTTGAAATAATAAATATAAAGACGAGAGAAAATTATTTGATCAAGCACGTTTAGGCTGGACAAAGACAACAGGAGCCATTGGCACACATGCACTTGTGAACAAAATGGTGCTTAATTTGATGAGGAAGAGCGAAACATTTACAATAAATACACAAGAACGACCGGGCGGAGGAAACGTAGAGACAGCTCTGCTTTATCTTTCTTTCATTCACTATTTTCCTTCCCTTCTCTGTCTCAAACTTTCCCTCCCCCGCTGTCTTTCACATACGCTCGCAGGCAAACCAAAGAGGACACGTAAACATACACACATGTACATATATATACACACACCGACACACTCACACACACACACACACACACACACACACACACTACATTGCACAATGTGCGCTCGTTTCCTCTGATGACACTCGAGGACATTTTAGCTCGTCCTTTCAGTGCTCTGATTCTGATGAGTTCCAGTTATTCAACTGTCACACACACACACACACACACACACACACACACTGAGGAGTCTGAGGGGAGGTCAAAGGGGCATGGCGTGTGCCAAAGTTTTGGAAGAACACATTTCAAATAGGATAAAAACACTCTTACAAGACATCTGTTGTTGTTGTTTTTTTCACAAAAGGAAAATTATAATAAAAAAACAAACAAACAAACAAACAAAGCTACAACACTTTACCTCGAGCCCACAACGGCTCCCGTCTCCTCCGTGTTGTTTACACATGATGATTATAGCTGCACAGTTTTCAGTTTAAAAGTCACAAATATCATATATGTATATATATAATATCACTTTAGTGCCCGCCAACATGGCTGTAAATGGCGTGTTTCGAGTCAGAGGCGGTGGAACTGGTGCGTGGAATCTTTACACGAGGACAAAAAGGGGAGTGCGGTGGGGAGAAAAAAGGGAGCGGCGTTCCTGCATTCTCCACTGAAATTCCCAAACAGGCGCCTCTTTACAGCTGTGCTCCCATGCCACACATCATCTCTTGATAGACTGTGTATGTGTGTGCGTGCGTGAGCATAGGAAGCCGCTTGAAGTATCGATAGGAGGTCGGTGAGGTGTCTGTGGACGGACAGTCAAACACGTCACGACTCCTGTAGGTGCAGGAGGGGTTTTTTTTAGGGGAGGTGAGGGGCTAGTTGTTCTCGAAGAGGGAGAGAAGGTCGTCGTTGCTGTTGGCGGGGAGGTCGGGAGGGTCCAGGTATGACAGTAACTCGTCTGGGTTGGCCAGCTCTGGAAGCAGCTGTGGAGAGAAGGCAGAGAGAGACCGTGAGTGGCGAAGCTGAGTGACCTGAGAACATGTTTATCTTTCTGACGCTGGGCAACTTTGAGTCATGCTCAAGTGTCTGTTGAAACCACGTAAACAAGCGTAAAGTAAAACACAAACAGAGCACACAGCAGAGAGATGAGAGCAGCTGCAGCAGACAATGTTAGCTGTTAACAGGAAGCTGAGGGTGCCCAGAGCCGGCACACTTACATCCAGGGAGGGTTCAGGCATATCCTGGGCTCCCTGACCCATCTGCCCATCTGAGGAGGGGTTAAAGTTCAGATCGCTGTGGGGGTGACTGTTCTGCCCAGGTTGCTGAGGCTGCGGCTGAGGCTGTTGCTGAGGCTGCGGCTGCGACTGGCGAGGCGGCTGCGATGGTTGCCCGCTGTGATGCAAGGGCTGCCCTGACTGGCCACTGTGATGTAAGGGCGGCCCTGATTGGCTGCCGGGGTGGGGAGACGCATGCAAGCTCTGCTGCATGGAGTTATGGGACTGATCGGGATGGGACATCTGCAGGTGCAAGAGGGGAGACAGAAAGCCAGAGAGGTGGAGAGTGAAAAAATAAGGAGGAAGACACAGAGAGTGTTAAGGAGGAAGAGGAGGAGGAGGAGGAGGAGGAGGAGGGGGGGGGGGGGGGGGGATGCGTGGGAGGAAAGAGAGGAAAAGCGAAATGAGTTCCAGCGTGAATAATATGGAACAGGCCCTCTAAATGGAAGCTGTGATCAGCAGACATGTGCAGCTGCAACATTATACGGCGACATGAGCATGTGAGCATGACTGAGCACACATGCTGGCTAGAGGCACAGGCTGCACCTTGTTCACATAACAAATCTGAGCCTCTCTTTTCAGTACGGCACAGATTGTAGAGATATTCCTCTGCATACTAATGTACATACAAATTATGCTACAGGACAAAATAACTTAGCAGAAGAGAAAAAGTCTGACCAGATTTAATCCTGATTTAAATTTAAAGGAACAGTGTGTAGGATTTAGTGGCATCTAGTGGTGAAGACGGCAAACTGCAGCCAACTGGAACTTCATGTGCTGAGCATGAACTCTCTTCAGATTCAGATTCCTTCAGTGTTCATTGTTCAGGAGGTTTTTACCTGGAGCTGAATTATCCGCAGAGGTCTTGTCTTCTCCAAAACAAATGGACCAGGTGATTTAAACCAGTAGAGACACTGAATAAGGCAGTTTTACATATAAAAAATAAAGGATTTTCCAACGCTGAATGGTCCTATATAGAGCAAGTGTTTGGTTTGTCTGTTCTAGGCTACTGTAGAAACACGGCGGTGCAACATGGCGATCTCTCTGGAAAAGGACTCGCTCCCTATGTAGATATTAACAGCTCATTTTAAAGCCCAGTTCAGACAAAAGATTCGCAACGAGACGGGTTGAAACAGGCTACTTGCAATGTGGCGTTCTGCAACGTTCTAAAACCTGCCAGTTCACACCAATGCAACCAGATGAGATGGTGTATCATCTCTATGCAACAACTCTCTGGACTTATATTCTGTTTTCCAGCTTTTCAGGATTATTTTGTGGCTGAATATAATTTGTAGCTTCTTAAAATATGAATGAGGATAGTGACAGTGAGACACTGGCTACAGCTGCATTTGTAGTAGTGATGAAACAGCGAAAAACAGAAAGAAAGCGAGCATCAGATGGACTGTATTCATAATAAATATGCCACAAAAACATGAATAACCAGCGGCAATTAATCAGTCAATGAGAATGAGTGTGTTTGGGGGGCATAAGCACATACAGAGCAGCAGCGACCTACCGTCCGACACCGGCAGACCGTGAGGACGGAAATAGAGGGCTCGACAGGAGTACCTGTTGTTTGTTGCAGCAGGCAAACACGCCATCTGCTGTCATTTTTACTTGACCAGCGGGCTTCACTACAAGATGACTGGCTGTTGAAACAAGTGAAGTGCTTTATGTTCTAAAACCAGCCACCAGCGATTTGACCAGCTGAACTGCAGGCGACACCAAGTCGGCTTGAGTCGAGCTCACACTGGCCAGAAAACGGTTTTGTCTCGTTGCGAATCATTGGTCTGAGCTGGGCTTAACGAAAACAGTTTTTATTTTCAGGTGATTATACACCGAGGAAAACACACTCATTATATTATATTCCATTTTTGCCAATATATCCCCCTAGATCCTACACACTGAACCTTTAAGACAACTAGATCCTGTCCCATAAACATGCTTCATAGGTAGACTGGGATGGGAACGTAATCAGCCCTGAATGTCAGCCCTACTTACTGCATCATTCATGCCGTGGGTCAGGGGCTTGTCCTGGGAGAGGAGACCACCAGGTCCATCTGGGGGGTGGGAGAGCTGTGGGCCATGGATGAAGTCATTCATTGGGGGACCTCCTCCACCTCCTCCGACTCCACCACCAGAGGGGTTCCCATGAGGGAAGTCAAAGTTCCCTTGGCTGTGGTAAGTGTTGCCTTGAAGGACAAAATAAAAGCACTTTTGTCAAAAGGCTAACTGCAGTTTGGCCTTGCTGACTCGTCAAATGAATCCTTACTGTTGCAAAAGTTATCTTTTCAAAGTGGTTACATAAGGGGATACACACGATCCACTTTTTTCCCTGTTATGAAACATTTATCAGAGCAATGAGCTTACAATATTTTCAAACAGGTTCAGCACAAAACTCTCCTTGGGGCTGTTGCTTTGTTTAATGCACCAGAGACACATCAGTGGTTCCTGCTGTAAAGTGCAAAACAGCTCACTTTTCCAACAAATGAGCTGACTATCCTGTTATTTATCTACGCAGTCTGTTCCTGGTCACTTTCTTTACCTGCTCCAGGGTAATCTCCCCCGTTGCCACTAGGATGTTGATTAGGGTGTGGTGGGTAGGGGCTGGGTCCTAGTCCGGGGCCAGGTCCAGGTCCTGGGCCAGGCCCTAGCTGGGCGATCATCTCCATCACATTGGGCATGGTCATCTGACTGGGGCTCATGGTCTTAAAGCGCTTGGCAAGTGGCCCGTCAGGGTCCTCTTTGATGTGTAGCTCAGACTTGATGGGGACTGGTCGCCAGCTACATGTAGGGTCTATAGTGACCTCCTCAAACTCTGAACTATAAGAAGAGGAAGCAAGTGTTTAAATTTGAAACAATGGATTCAAAGTTTGGGTGGATTCAGCAGAACAAAGACAGGAAACTTACTTTTGGATGGCATTGAGGATTCCCCACATGTACTGGTCCACCTCCAGACCTTCTAATAATGCAGTTTTACTGAAATGAGAAAGAAATAATAGATATATTTCATTAGAGGCAGCCCTTGTTCGTAATCTCATCTCTCTTTACATCCAAAAAAATAAAGACATTTTCACGTACTTGCACACAGGACACCTCCATGTCCCCCTCTCACAGTTGAGCTGCAAGTAGGACTCCAGATCGAAGCACTGTGGACGACAACAAGAGGGTTAATCTCACATTCACACCAACGTGTGACACAAATTTCCATTAACAATTACCTTTTAACGCCTCTTTATATCTGAACTAACCTGGACATGTTTGCAGTCGTGCCCTCGTGCGGGTAGCTGGATGCGTCGGAAGGTAATGGGACATTTCAGCGACACTTTAATGGCCGTCTGCTCCACACCGTCTTCCCCATTGAGAGTGGTGCTGCCCGCCGAGGCTGCCACGCTGCTGAAGTTCCTCTTAACTGCAAAGAGACAGCGTTTCAGAGGGAAGGTATTACTCCGTAAACACTTGCAGGTGTACTTCAGTACCTGTTTTAAAGCTCGCCGTAAAGAGAAACAGGTGCGAGTTTGTGTAATTAAGATGTGCTTCGTATTAACTACTCCGATAGACAAAACGAGCCGTACCCTTGGTGATGCAGTGTTCTGCAGGAAGGAGTCTCTTCTTCAGGAGCCCCTGGAGGACGGATCGCACAGATGGCCTGTGGACCAGCTGCAGCACAAACAGGTGGGACTGCGAAGCAACACCAGAACATGAAAATAAACAGAAAATCAGCACATACACTGAGTAAAATCATCTGTGTGAGAATCATCCCAGCTGATCTGCTGTTGAATGAAAAAAATTTCACTTCCATACTGTTAGTATTTACACATTGTCCTAATAGTGTGTACTCACACAACAGCAGGCGGTGACTGTAATCTGGATGGTGTTTCTTCCAGGTTGGCATACGTGCTTCAGGTGCAGGGGTTTGTGGGAGGTTTTGTTGTCTCCCCTTTCGATGGTGAGGGGCGTGGCGTTGACGCTGACCTGGACGGAGGCGGGCCAGTTGGTGTTCATCTGCCTGTCTTCATGGTGGTAGCACTTAAACTGGAGCTCAAGGTCTGACCTATGGGAGTGAAACAACCAGAGAGGAGTCAGCGGTTAGCAATAATACTCAGAAAAACAAAGAACAAAATTCTGTGTGTCTGAGTTTCTGAGTAAAAAATAATATATGACAGGGTTGTGAAATGGAGGCCTGTGCGGTGGTCTTACCTCCACATGAGTGTCTGGTGGACGGAGGGTCGGAGGTGGAAGACGTGGTTACTGACAGCCAGGTTGTGCTCCAAGCGGAACGGCTCCAGCACCACTCCGTCCCTGACTGGGAACGTCAGCCGCAGCTCCTCATTGGGGTTAGCTGGGAGAGAAGATAAACAGGGGGTTAATCTTTCAATCTAACGCTGGTGAAGTCACACACTGTGCCAGATAAAATAAAAGAGCACAAGGTCCCAACTGCTGGGGTACTCACTCGGAGGGGGCGGAAGTGCTGTCATATTTGGTTTCATGTCGGGTGGAAACGGGGGCTTCACATCCTGGTTTGGCGACAGGTACGGAGGAATACTACTTCCTGGGGTCATAGGGGGTGTGGGGTTTCCAGGGACTGGGGAGTGGGGGTAGTTTCCAGGCCTCGGGGGCTGTAAAAGGCAGGAAAAGTGCAGTAATGAAAACATCTGTATTTCACATACGTAGGTCAAATGTAGCAGAAAAGTCTTACTAAAAACATACCCCGTTGCCTTGGCCGTAGGAGTATCCGCCTCCAGAGAAGTTGGTGCTCTGACCATTAAAGGGCTCTTGCTGTAAAGGCACAGAGAGCAATAATGATTTGATATAGATCCTTATGGCTCCAGGCATATACCAAGTAGTTTGGTCTAAAATGTGCCATAAATCTGACTAGTGATCTGTCTGCATGCTGGAATAGGCTCCGCCTCCTCTTCTGACCCTGAGTAGGAGTAAGTAATGTAGAAAATGGATGGATGGATAAATGGTGCGGCATTACAGACCTTGTAGTACTGGCCCATGGGCATGCCAGGTGGGTACTGTCCTTGGCCCTGCTGCCCTGGCATCCTCTGGCCGGGGTAGTTTGGAGATGGCAGCGGCCTGGAGGCGTTTGATGAGGGGTACTGGCCCTGCTGGGGTGGGAACTGGCTGTTTGGCCCGTACTGCTGACCCCCGTAACTCCCCTGGGAAAGGAAAGTTAGGAAGAAAATATGTTTAACAGTGTTAGGGCTCTCTTTTTTCTCAAAAAATGCGCAAATGCAAACATAGGCAGAATCTCCAGGCCGCAGACGTTGGTGCAACATGAAAGTGAGGCTGAATACATTATTCATTGTTTAAATACAGGATCAGCAGGTGTAGTCGGGGTGAGCTTCAGTAATGACAAACAACATGAGCTCCTCACATCCCCTTTACAGGCAGCAACAGGTGAAATTATGGCTAATTAAGTGGTAGGCTTAGTTGCTTAAATTTGCACTACTTGTTTAGGCTTTTTATAGTATTCTTGTCTCGTAGTTTGGTTGATTTATCATGGGATATGTGCAATATTTTGTCTATTTTTGTGTGTCCCAGTCATGTGATACCAGGCTTTCCACTGTGCATTATTTGTCCTCTGTTAATGTGTTGTATGTATTGAATGTCAGGCAGCTGTGTATAGCACTTTCCTTCAAGACAAATTTCAGTAGGGACAATTAAGTTTATCGTATCATATCGTATCTTATTGTATTGCATCGTATCGTATCTCATCTCAAATGTAGTGACAGTTCACCTCCATGAAGCACATGAAGTTCCATAATAAAAAATACAAAACACCCCAAATTTTAATATAGATTATCTCAAATATGCTGTCAAAGGTAGAATGAGCAGGTAGCTTAATAGGTTGGTTATTTATTTAACGCAGGCTAATTAATAAATAATTAACATTTTAACTGCTGTTCTTTCCCTCCTCTGCATATTTGAAAAGGCTCATTTATGTTTTTAAAGTACAGTGAACATAAACGAGCCTATCTGCAAAATATCAGCCCTCATTTATCCAAAGAAAAAAAAATAAAATATGCAAAAATGTTTACAAAAATACGCACATCCACAAAATGACATAAACTAGTCATGCCATGTTACCTTGAATTTGTAAATAAAGTTTAATTTACAAATGGTCATTTTGAGGGTGAAGTAATTAAAAACAAAGTTGTTGAAGCTCGAAGCGTCACCTTGGTGGTAATTACTGGGCATGATTATTTATATCCAGTGTGTGGATTCTATTTTTCTAAAAATGAAACAGTCCTCAAATCTTTAAACAACCAAATGCAAAACAGGATTCATGTTGTCATGTTGGTGTGTTGCCAGGACATTACCAAACAGACACAGATGCAAAACAATTGACTTGTGAAACAAGTGTTGGCTTCAAGCCCGCAGGCAAACAGAGCCAGATTGTTTTAATCATCAGATCTAGTCTCCACTCACTTCCCCAGGATATGGCCTCTTCATCCCCTGCATGGGCATGCCCTGTCGAGGTCCTCCGGGATACCCTTGCTGAGGCATCCTTTGGCCGTGAGCTCCGAAAGGTACCATGCCTGGGGTCCGAGCCTGGTTCATGCCCATGGGAGGCCCACTCATGTTGGGGTTGTTCATGGCTGATCCCATGCTGGCTGGATTCATACCTCCAGGGGGGCCTCGTGGGCCTGGCTGGTTCATGAACTGGCTGTTGTAGGCCTGCGCAGGGCCCATTTGGAACGACGAACACATCTGGAGGCAAAACAGAAGGTTTCAGTGTTTAATATGATTATTTTGGGTCTCCAGCAGGTGTTTGGATAATAGATTTCTGTGTGTTACAGCCTGTTTGGTGGTTACAGCTGTAAACATCTGTTAGCAGGTGTGTAGCATACCTGTCCATATTGGTTCATGTCTTTATTCTGGGTTTCCTGCAGAGCTGCCACCGTGGCTGTCGCTGTGGCTGTTGCCGTAGCAGCAGCAGCGGCGACAGCAGCAGCTGCAGCGGCGGCGGCTGGCTGAGTGAAGTCACCGGGAGGACGTGTGTGGGAGGTCAATCCCATACCTCCTGGAGGAGGATTTGGGCCTCCAGAGTAGCTGTAAAAAACACAGAGCACATGTTGTAATCATCATTGTAAATTTTATTGCTTGATTTTTTTTTTTTAACAAAGAGAGTCATTTCCACTTTCCAGTCTCTTACCTCCCGCTGTATCCCCCAGGACCTCCGGGGTAGCCAGGCCTGCCGTACATGCCCTGCTGCATGTACGGTTGGTTGGAGCCTCCTTTGTTTGGAAACTGTTGCTGCTGAGCACTGAACTGGGGTGAGTTGAGCCCTGCAGCACTGGCAGACAGACCCGATCCCATGGGGTTACCTCCAGGGTTCATGGGGTTATTGCTATTTGCCATTGGGTTACCTAGCACCTGGATTTAACAAACACAGGAACATGAAATATCCTTCTTAGTCAAGCACTGATTGTGTGTCACAACTTACATGTTTGGAGACTTGATGCTGTTCATGCACGGACATACCTGACTCTGTGACGTGTTGGTCACACCCCACACTGTTGTGACCACAGACAATGACCCAGGGGGCTGGTTGGTGTTTTGTTGCCAGGGGACAGAGTCATAGGGAAAGGATCCATCACTGGAAAGGAGATCAAAACAAAAACATGTGCCTGATGTCACTTGAAGTTTCAACTGGAAGCCAACCGAGTTGCATATTCGTCCAGAAATGTGAATAATTTGGGAATTCTCGTTGCCAACACGTTAGGCAATTTGAAATGTCTGGCGTACAATTTCAAAACACGCTTTTAGCCAGGGTATCTGCTAATGACTGCACAGTGAGATGAGTAAAAATTTCCAAATGAGCCGATGAGGAGCTGCATGCCCGCACACACCAGTAGAAACTAAATGTGATTAAATTAATTTTTTCAGTGGTTGAGCGGTCGTTGGATATGGATAGGGAGAGAGCAGTTGGAATGTTTAACATTCAGATTTAAAACAAATATCAGGGCAAAATATGAGAGTCTGTTACATATAATAAACAAGCTAAATCCTCATGGGGAGAGGCAAGTGGCCAGTGGAGTGGGAAGGAACTGCTGTTTTTGGAGAGCAGCTTGTTTTCGCTCAGAGGTTAGCTCTTGGAATGGACGACTTGTTCAATATTTCCTCATAAAGGCACAGCGTTATCCCAAGATCCTCAGCAGAGGCAAAAAGGACTCTTGGCTAACTCCGGGCTTTGCTTTTTCTCCTTGTACTTCTTCGAGAGGAAGACATGAGCACACAATGTTCTCCAAAAACATTACTTCACAGCTCTCTTCCCTGCCGGTTTGTCCCTCCACCCCGAGTCACCTCAGCTCCTCTCACAGTGAGTCTGGCTGTCCTCCAAACAATGGAAGTCCTCTGTGACTTGGTGTGTGTGTTACATGAGCATAAAAGAGAATTTCAAGATGATACCTTAATGAAGACGCGTTATTGCACCCTGTCTCTTAAAGATACTGAAGTGAATTAGTTTGGTGCAATTTGTGAGAATGCTAAAAAATCTTTTTGTTTTCTTTCTCCTCTATTTGATTCCTATCTGTGGTTCTAAAACTTTTCACACCGTGCATCACCTCAGAAAATATTCATCTCTCCACCGCTATGACCAACATTAAAATATAATACCAATGGAACTGTTCTGTACTGTCCCCATTTTTGGTCCCCCCTCTGTTGGGGTACCTAGCACACAGATCTGGTACTAAAAGGTGCAGCTGCAGTCTGTTGATTGGTCAAGAGCGGACAGTCACTCTGCTCAGGCCTGAGTTGTGGCTGGTTTTGAGGCTCATGTAACCTCTGTTCATACTGTGGAGAGTTTTACATACTGTATATAAAATGAAAGGATGTTTTGCCGCCTCTTGCAGCAGCTGGAGTGGGTAAACTCTTCCACACAACTCTCATACACCGTAAGGGCCAGCCCCTCGTCAGGTGCTGTGGAGACTTCACTGGTGCCACTAGCACATACGCTCAGTTGATTGTCGTCCGCTTTGTTTTCAAGAGGGCTGTTCAAACTATTCTCGTCCTGATCTGCACTTCTCTTCACATTTGGAGTCAAAATTGTAGTGTTTTTACCCTCCTCACTTTACCTCAATTTTTTATCTTGCCATCACAGTTCTATCTCTTTATCTGTAAAGGACTGTTTCAAAAAATACCACCTTATTCACACCATATGTCTCTGCAGTAAATGCTAATCTTGGGAAGACAATATTGTAACGATACCTAAGTCACGATACAATATTATTGCGATTTTAAATATGTTGTGATATGCTGAGTAATGCGATAAAATATACTGCAAAATATTGCAATTTTTTTAACCTATTTTCAACTGTAAATTTTGTCCCCAAAGGAAAACATTTGTTTTATGTAATAAGATAAAGTTTTCAGTCTGTTCATCTCACCTCATTTTATGCAGCAAAATGTATCTAATGAACTGAAAAAGCAATTGATTATATTATATTATATTATATTATATTACTCCTTGTTATATCTACACCAAGGATATTACAAAATGTGTATTTAATCCTTTCTATGTAGTCCCCATTATTATATTCATTTTATTTTATTTTTATTTTTACTACTACTCTTGTCTCACTTGTAAATGAGATCTTGATATCAAAGTGACTTCTGGAATAAATAAAGTATATATACAACTAATTATGGACGTGTGCGCATTACAATCTTTGTGACTATGCAGCAGGCTGATCAATAACAAACTAACAAAAAATACAGGAAAGGCAAAACTTATTCTAAATCATATTCCTGGGATCTTATAGTTTAAGTTTTTTCATATGAAATGTTGTTGCATGTTTCTAGCATTATATGAATTTAAATGTATTTAATTTGTTGCAAATATTTTGGAGATTCCTCCCCGTTCCACTGGAGGGAGCTTTCGTACCACCTGCTGTACACCTGTAGTTTGAAAACCAGTGCTCTTCATCTCCCCATCTCCCTTCACACACACTTACCCACGTTGCCCATCTACACAGACACCCACCACGCCCACCCAGAGCATCTTATCAGCTGTACTTTACAGACTGTTATCGTCATTGTGTTGTGTTAACCTCTGTTTATCTAACTCTTGTGTAATGTTATTCCTCACAATAAAGAAAAGAAGTTTTTGTTGCAGAGTGAAAAAGCTGTACATCAGCTGTCTGTCGCACTGTGATTTTGTATTGATGTCTATAAAGGGCTTAAGTCGGGCTGACTGAGAGCTTATCTCACTGTTGGCTTCTTTCAGATGACTGCCTGCAGTAACAGACAACTGACAGATGGCACGGACAGGCATGTATCAGTCTGAGTATCAACGGGTGCAATACAAATTCAATCAAACAGAAACATTTGAATCATAAAAATGTAATTAAAAGTACGAGATGTGTGTGTGATGTGCACCACATTCAGTGGAGGATAACTAGAAGCAAATGGGTAGAAACAGCAGCATTAACCTAATTTATTCCAAAAGCAAGTGACTCATATCTGCCAATTCACAGCTGCACTCCTCTGATTTGATGCTGTACAGTTTTTCGCCCTTCATACTCCTCTTTTTGCTGTTTTTTAGGGATGCAGGGAAAAGCTTCATTTCACTGGTAAGACGGAAAACAGTCACCTTGAACTGAATTGAAATCTGGGTTTACTGGAAGATAAGCAGAGTCTTTATTCATCTGACAGGAGGTGTCACAGAGACTCCCCACTGACCTGTGTGTGAGGCCGGGCTTCATGCTGTTCATGCTGGGCTGCATGGGGACTTTTCCCTGCGGTTCGTTCTGCCGGCTCTTCTGGTGACGCAGCAGGAGGAGACGACCCAGCTCCTCGCACCACGACGACAGCAGGGCTGTAGGGGGAAACACACAAACACACATACATATGCACGTGCGTTAGTCTCTTCTCAGCACACATACACACACACATTTGCCTGCACGAGCATGCACTGTGTATCCATGTGGCGTTAAGTGCATGTTTACGGTTCTATGTGTGAACGATCACTTAGAAAACTGGATTTCTTGTTTCTATCTTAACCCTTTTAAATGTCAACCTCAAATTAATAGATTTACCCCGTCAGGGCTCTCGACAGTGAATCGTAGGCTCGTGTCTGCAGCCATCCAGCCTGAGGTTACTGCTAAAGCCTCCAGGGGGCAGCCTAACTCAATAAACCTGTGCTGATTATTTGCCTGTGTGGATTTCACAACAGTTACATCACATCATCTGTACCTGCAGTGTAAAATAAAAACTGAAATCTCTTAACAGCACAAAGGACCTCCCAGGTTTTCCTGCCACAGAGTGGGAGAGGCTGAAATGGAGCATGAGAGGCAGACAGAGACGGAGTGATTGGGGGTACAGATTCAATCTATGTAGCAAGTTAACCAACTGTGATATCTTCACTCTCCTCCACTCATCATAATGACTTCATTCTTCTCCACACCTTCCACGTCCTCTCATATCTCTGAGGACTAATCAAACTCTGCAGCCTTCTCATCCTCTCCTTGAAGACAAGAGATATTTGTTTTGCATTCTGCCAATTTGATTTTCTTTTTTCCCCGATGCCAATCAACTTGTCGTTCTTGAATCGATCAGAGTCGTGCGGCTTATTTAAACACGGCGCCTCTTGATTGCAGAAAGTTGTCTCGACAAACAAACAGAAGAAAGGTTACAGTGTTCGCTACTTAATTAAATAATTTAACATGCTAAATTTATCCTTGTAGACCCAGATACACCAGGCTTTTAGGAAGTGCTGCTGCCAGGTTTGGGGGGTTTCAAGAACCCTGAGGAAATTTTGAGGGCTGTGAAAATGAAATTGGCATTGCACTGCGAGGATTTACAAGGCCGCAAAAAACAAATGTCTGTCACAATGCTTTGCAAATGAAATGAAAATAAAAATGGCTGTAAATGGAAAAATGAAACCAAGTGTTGCGATTACGAAACTGAAACCTTGTTAGTGAGTGGGCTGTACCAGCTGCAAACTGCACATTACGATACACCACATCTTAAGTGCTTATCTGATCGGAGTTACCACTTGTTCAGACTGAAACCAACGACTATTTCCACGATCAAATAATCTGCCCTTTATTATCTCGATTAATCATTTTATCAACAAAATGTCTAGTGACGCATTCCCGGTGTAATTTCCCAGAGCCCTCAGTGACGTCTTCGAACGGTATGTAAGCCAAAAATTCAGATTCAAATTCAAAAAGTGATTCAGATTGCTATCATGTACGACAAACACGAGCATCAGAAACTCAGATTTAAGAAGCATGACACCACAAAATGTTTGCTTTTCTGCTTTAAAAATAACTAAAGTGATTATTTCATGATCAAAACAGTTGCTGATTGGGGCGTCGGTGGCTTAGTGGTAGAGCAGGCGCCCCATGTATAAGGCTGTTGCCGCAGCGGCCCGGGTTCGACTCCAGCCTGTGGCCCTTTGCTGCATGTCTCTCCCTCTCTCTCTCCCCCTTTCACACTTCACTGTCCTATCAATTAAAGGCAAAAAATGCCCTAAAAAATATCTTAAAAAAAAAAAAAAACAGTTGCCGATTAATCTTCTGCTGACCGACTAATCGTTGCAGCTTCACTACTTATACAGACAAACAGAAAAGGAGAGGAGAGAAGGGAGGAAAAAGCAAGGAAAGGAATGTAGAACAAAGCAGAGCTGTAACATTTTCTTCTGGAGGGTGGAGAGAGCCAAGCCTCCTAGTTAAAGAGGAATTATTCCACCCTGCCATTACGGAGGGCTTATCTCCCCACTAAATCACCACCTCTGCACCGAGGGACTGTCTCTTCAACTGGCAACCCACCATTTAGACCTAAAGATCAGCTCCGAGCACAAGTGATGGAGTCCCTCTGAGAGGGAGAGAAAGAGAGATAGAGAGGCAAAGAAGAAAGCAGAAAAGCGGCGACTTATCATATCAGTGTGGCTACGAGCCACCGAATCTAACAAGCTGCCGAGGCCAGAAGTCATTCATAATAGAGCGAGGGTCCGCTCTGAGCAACGTGCATATTTAGCGAGCTTAGAACTCCGTTCGTGACCTTGTTTTCACCTCGCAGTTCCCCGTGTTAAAACCCCTGCCAACACCATCACACACCCGCAACTGCTCGGCGCTGAACACGCTTCTCACATACAAGACACACCCACATTCTTCAGCCTTTTTTTTTTTTAACTTGTATTGTGATCCATCTGTCTACACTTTTATTAATTAAGATGTTCTGTTAACTTCACTAATGGAGAACAAGAGGAGCGGATGCCAAGAGCGCAGATGATCGAGCCAACAACAACGGGAAAAAAGAGAATATAAAAGCAAGGTCTCCGTCTCGTTACACCTCTTTTGTTTCTCCTCTTTTATCTTCCCATTTATTCCCGTTTCATTTCCACTTGTAGTTAAATCATACACTTTGTGCTGAAGGCTCCAGCAGCTACCTGGCGGAGATGCGCCAAGGTCAAGCTATTTGTTAAAATCTTATTCACTCTACAGTCTTTACATCGTCGGCCTATACAGTCATGTAATGATGCAGAATTAAAAAATAAATTAACTGAAGAGTTACATGCTACAGGATAAGCTGAATCAACGTGAACCTAATTCCAAGAGTTTCTATCCCAAGATTGATTTACAACATCATAAAAAAACTCTGGTTCATTCAAGCAAATCTGCAACAGGCGAGATCAAAGACATAGCTCCGTTTTTGGGTAAAACTTTTCCTCCTCACACGGTGTGGGATGAACTGAAGGATGTTTTTCTTATGTCTCTGCATGCAGCATGAATGTTAAAATGGTGAGTTTAGCAGAGCTTTGCCCAAACACTGGATATCCAGAGGATCAAGTAGCAGCTCTGCAGAACGTCAGAGCTGCTTGATAAAGTGTTGACACGACAGTTTACAGTTGGGTAAGAAAGCGGAGAGATTGTAGCTACAGTATGAAACATTAGGCTTATCGGGAGCTCGTGGCGGTGTTGCCTGGAGGCACGTTCTCCAGCACTCAAGAGTTTGGAGTTGTTAGTCTAATATATCAGTTTTTTCTTCCTAAGTACTCACAAAATCGTCTGGCTGTTACTGTATATAAAGTGTGTTGTGTCTTTGTTTTCATTGCTATTTAATTATGGAAATTATATCATAGTTTACTTAGACATGCCATCCACTGGAGAAGTTTAAAGGTGTGTTTCGCTGCCTTTGAGAGAAGCTGCTGTTGATCCTGGAGAAATCCGGTAATTGAGTTTATCTAGGCTAATCTCACCATTCATACCTTTAAAGTGCAAGTAAAGACTTTAAAATGCACTCGTGACTGCGCAAGAAGTGAAACTTTCCCTTTAAATACATGGATATAAACAGAGTTACTGCTGTGGGTGACTGATGTCTACAGACTGCAGTGACATAACATAACTTCAACAACAAATTGAGCATAGCGTTAGTTCAGACAGGACACGATGTCAAGCTCAGCTCACATCCCAGCTACATCCAATCAACTGATGGAGCAGCTGATTGATGGAAGGGAGTCAGCAGATAGATCACATGATTCCTTTCTATGCAACCAATTGGTGAATCTCATTCAGGGCGCCCTGTTTAAACTGCTCTGGCCTGCCTACTGTTGCTGCTTCAGCCTCTGCAAGCTGCCTTGCAACCCGCCTCCACCCCAGCTCCTCCTTTTCATGCTGTGCCTGACTTATCAATGTCATCTCTCTTTGTCATTGATGCTGCTCTGTTCTGTTCCCGGGGGGTCTTTACTGCTGCTCTCCCTGCCCCAGGCTTTCCATGTAGGCGCATGGAAGGGCAGGGAGGTTTGCTCTCTTTGCCTTCAGGCTTTCCTTGTATGCACGTGAAAGGGCAGAGAGGTGTGCTCTCTCCACATTCGGCTTTCCATGTAGGCGCATGGAAGAGGCTTTCTGCGTAGGCCCGAGGTAAGGCAGAGAGGCCCCAGAACAGAGCCATACCGCAAAATATAATACTGCAAATGGAAATAAAGTTTTCTTTGACTAAAGTGTTCTTGACTGAAGTATAAATGTATAACTCAGTTGTATGGTGGAGTCCACACCACAACTTTAATGACAACAGTGGTGAAAGTCATTTTCAGAGAGATCTGATAAGCTATAGACACACTGACGGCCAATCAAAATCCATCCAAATTCACATGACCTCACTTCCAACATGGCAGATATCATTGATAAAACAGTCTTTATAAAGATGTTTTAAGAAGAATGACATCGGGGATGCACTCTGGCTCACCCTTGGAATCAGTGATAACCGTCTTGTTATTATAACAGGAATACAGAGATGTTTACGAATAGCTAATACTAGCTGGTAGGCTATCTAACAGTACCTAAAGTAGACTAATAACAACAATCCCACCTCCTTTGAAGAGAATGAACCCCTCATGGATATCACAATAGTTTCTATCAAGCACAAAATATATGCTGCTCTGTTTTGTCCTCCACCATCAGAACCCGGGCTGACCCTCTCCCAACAGCTCTATTTCTTAGAAGCTAAGCCTTTTAATTGAGTAATGCCCGGAGACATATGGGCCCTCCTCAATCAGGTTGTATTTAATGCTGTATGGCTGACTGATAGCAGAAGCCCTGGCTCGTTCTCACCTCACCTCAGCCCCTCTGGGAGCAGCACAAAGGGAAAGTAAGCTCTGGTAACAGGCTGCAAGGCCCATTAACTAATGACAGAGTGTGTGTACAAGTCCTCTTTTACAAGGAAACCCCGATGCTAATTACTATGAACTCTGATAGTGCAGTGTGTGGGCACGTGTCTGTGTGTGGTAGAAGCCTGCGAGTACTTGCCTCAAATTGTGACAGATTGCTAACTATCTGATTGTACAACACTTTGAATATGTGCACCCCAATAAAAATCAGTGAGCTGGATCCTGGTGGCCCTGCTTTGTTGATACACACCTGATAGGATAAAGCGTGAAGCCACAGATCTGCCACATACACGCAACATCAGGACTGGGAAGGAGACACCCTCACCTTTACATGAACTGTGTGCCCTTTAGCAAGATAGTTAACACTCAACTCTTCCAATGAAGCCAGAAGCAGAGTATCATTGTGCTGGACAGTTTCCAGGCGTGAATTACTGAACAAAACGTGTTATATGACTACACAGGGAAGCATAATTTTTAGCTTTGCAGAGCAATTGGCCTATAGAGCAGAGAAGAACTCGCTAAAACGGCCCTAATTTTGTGCCAGTGCATGTCAAATGCCAGCGGTAAAATGAACTCCGCACACCGAAATGGCATTTTCAGTGGGTGAAAACAGATTTTATTCTCTCCTGCAGCCTATCAGCAATTTTGTAGCTCATGACATCCCCGCAGCTGAAAGGCTGAAAGGGCAGCAGAGCTCACCGAGCACGAAGCACAGTGCAGTTCTGGGGGAAAAAAAAAAAAAAAGTCCAACCGTGTCTTAGTGCAAATGCTAGTGTTCCAGACTGCTTTCATGGCTTTGGCTGGTAAAGCTGCACAGGCACTCCAACGCAGCATGAACACATTTCAAGTTATAAAATCCCTTCAATATGACAAAGTGTGGAAAAAACAACTAAACAAATTAAAAGTAAAGTCCTTAATTGGCCTTGGGATTATATGGACTACAAAATTATGTGTATTTTGTGATTGTATATTGTAGATATATGTATAGAATGTCATAATGTTCCCCCAAAATCACTGTCAGTAGCAGCATATGGAGTCCTTGACCACAAATGTGCCAGTTTGAGTGTATTACCAAACTCCCTGTACTGCAAAAGTTTTTTGTTTTTTTTAAAGCATTTACAGACTTGTTTGTTTCCCCCAATCAAACACAACAAAAAAGGCGACACTCAAGTAGTAATAGAATAAAAAGAATCAGCTCATGTCTTGATCATTTGGGTGTGTTTACTTACAACTACTTGACAGACAAAACTGCTGATGAGTTCTCGAGCTGTCAAAGCCTTCATCAGAGTGCTGTCTTGTGCCACCTTTTTTTCATGAATTTGTTTTGGGGAAACAAACACATTGCAGCTTTTTCTGTTGTATTTTTTTTTAACACACTGCACCCCACTGAAGTTCAGCTCAGGAGAAGTGCACCTGGTTCCTCTTAAAAATGACTCCGTACTATTAAATCGTGATACATGGCATCAGTGATATGTTACTGATATCGAAGGCTCTCTTATCGCATTATTAAATTTATGTTCTAGGCGCTATACTTGAGAAACCTCTTGTAAAGAAGACATTACAGTTGCAGCCTCATTTTGTTTGAGTGATAACACAAAGCAAAGATCGGTGGCGATGAATTGCACCGAAGAGGTTTTGTGAAACTGAGTGGTAAAAGAAGATCTTTCATGTCCGTGCATAAACTACTCGAGGTTGCCACTATGCATGCTTTACTTGCAGTTTTATGTAGTCTGGTTTGCACAAAGGTCCATATAGATGTTTGTGCATTGTGGTAATTATGCAAGACTTAATCAGTCCAAACATATTAGCTACATCTTCAGAAATGTTGCACATCCCTGCCCTTATAGTGCTCATCCTTACATCACCCCCAATCCTGAAATTACCAACAAATCTGGCTGTCACGCCAAATTCTGATCGCCAACGCTGGACACGCCAGGCTTTGATAGAGACATGTAATACCGTGCATGCAGCTCTTCTGTAGTTTTGTTGATAACAACACAGACAAAGGAGGAAATACTACATGAAAAATTACACTTTCTGAGCATGAACACTGCAGCACTAGACAGAAGCCTTCTGAGACAATGTGTGGGATGATAACAAAGAAGCAATTTATAATAGATATCATAGGCAGAGGTCTGTAAAACACTGGCAGGTAGGTAGGTCTGTGCTGTGTGGGTACAAAGTATTATGCAAAAAGACGAATATGGAGGGGATATAAAATCCTGCGAAATAAAAAAATAAAAAGTCATGCGTTTTGCAGAAGTGTAATGGAAGCCATTTAAGCAGTCAATGATATCCCCCATCCTGCCCCCTCTCTGTTCAGCCAACTTCTTCCAAGAGAAGAGCATATCAAATGGGCTTTAGTCTCAACAGCTTAGAGGCAGAACAACTCAAACATGCCCTGCAGAGAGGCAGCTCTGTGTCAGAAATCACACTCAACCAAAACCAGGCCTTTAATGTAACTAACTGTTCACACGGATCAGAATATTCCAAATCTGAAACGGCCTCTAACGTCAAATGTGTCACTTATTTTATTTGCTTTCTAAATTTTCTGTATTTTTTTTGTTTTGTTCGCATTGGTGAAACAATGCAGTTTTCTTGTCTGGCTGGTTTGACAGAATTTCATCCACGACCTCTGGCAGTACACCAGACACGAGGACAGAGGGGGGGAGAAGATGGATGGAAGGATGCTAGACAGAGGACAGGTGGAGATGGAGGGAGTGGGCAGGTCCCCTCCTCCCCGGGATGTGTGTGGGTCACAAGCCAAAGAGATGCTGCAGCCCAGAAGGGAGGGTAGCTCTACCTGAGTCACTCTGACATCTCCTGCAGGTGCTGGTTTCTGTGGGGTTCAAATTACACATTTTTAAACGGGGCAGAGTTATAAGAATCAGCATGAACACCAAACATAATGCAGTATGACGGCTGGAGCTGTCTAAACTGGTGCAAAATGTCGGAGCTCAGGTGGGAAATGTGGGATCTCTCCGTGTCGCATGTGGCCACAAAAAACAACAAACACAGTCTGTTACATTTTTAATGTACTGAGGGGCGTGCCTCGTCAAACTGAGCTCACTACGAAGACTTCTTAGTATAGTATTTACTGCCACTTTAAATGGTCAATCTCATGGGTCAGATATCTTGATCTGTGTGCTGTTACACTATGAGTCAAGTACAAGAGACAAGAATGAGGATGCAGAGCTGATATCCTTTGTATATTACTTATATATCTATTTCAAAATGTATTTAGGAAAGAAATGAGTGGTCTTTTTTGTCTGTTTTCCCACATTTTTTATTTTCTCAAGCACACTAACACCCTAAAATACTCTCTATTTGAAGACAAAAATAAAAAATGAATAAATAAATAAATAAATACATACATAAATAAAAATTAAATTAAATTAAATTAAAATTAAAATTAAAATAAGTAAAAACAAAGCACACCCTAGTCTGAACTCTTCCCTATTTCCTACAAAGTCTCTTGACATTAGGGCTGCAGTTAATTTTTTTTTTTATTATTATCAATGAATCTGCCAATTATTTTCTCAATTATTCAAAAATAGTGAAAATAGCCTTCACAATAGTTAACTTAACTACTAAATTACTACATTAGTAATAAACCATCCAAAACCCCAAAATCCTGTGTTTAAAATTATATAAAACAAAGAAAAGCGGAGAAATTAACAGTCAAAATATTTTGCAATTTCCTTGAAAATGACTTAAAGGGACAGTTCACCCCCAAAATCAAAAATACATATTTTTCCTCTCACTTGTAGTGCTGTTTATCAGTTTTGGTTTAAGTTGCCGAGTGTTGGAGATATCAGCTGTAGAGATGTCTGCCCTCTCTCCAGTATAATAAAACTAGATGGCACTCGGCTTGTGGTGCTCAAAGCGCCAAGAAATACAGTTGAGAAACTCAACAGCAATGTCTCTTTCCAGAAATCATGACTTCGTTACTCAAGATAATCCACAGACCTAGTTGTGAGCAGTTTCACGTAGGAACTATTTTCTTTTAACCAAACTACACCCACCAACCGTATCACTGCGCAGAAGGAAGCATGCATCTACTGCTAGCTCACTTAGCACCACTGAGCTAGCTAACATCACAGCTCAGTCGAAGAGGATGCCACTGTTACGAACACAAACTCTCATCTATGAGTAGATGCACAGTTCCTTCTGCGTGG
The DNA here is from genome assembly GCF_006386435.1 of Epinephelus moara. NCBI lineage: Eukaryota > Metazoa > Chordata > Actinopteri > Perciformes > Serranidae > Epinephelus > Epinephelus moara. Next base: position 23,012,823 of record NC_065524.1, on the reverse strand, counting down.
TGATCCAGTTGGCAGGTTTAGAACGAAAACAGTTTGAAAGAGACATTGCTGCTGAGCTTTTTAAATCTATGTTTTGGTGCTTTGAGCATTACAAGCCAAGTACCATCTACTTCCATTATATTCAAGAGAAGGCAGACATCTCTACGGCTCAAATCTCCAACACTCTGCAACTCACATCAAAACAATCTAGACTGATCAATAGCACTACAGAGAAGAGGAAAAATATGTGTTTTTGATTTTAGGGTGAACTGTCCCTTTAAAAAAATAAGCAGTTATCAAAGTAGTTTCAGATTAAATTTGATCTCCTTTGACTTATCGTTGCAGCTTTACTCGATGAGGTACTGTTTTATATCCTGTGACGCCAGCGTATCGAGTGACATAACAGACTATGTCGGTAACACAGCACTACAGGTTTGCTCTGGGTGCATTTGTTATGACAGGGGTTATGGCATTGACCTATGGATTTGACCTACATCCTCGCCGGGATATGAAATTCAGGTGGCCGGTGTATCTGCGTCAGATGTTCTGTGAGTCAGCACGTCCTGCTTACAGTGTTAAGCCCCGGGGTCACGCAGCCTTCCACATCTGTATCAGAGAACTGTCACAACACTCACAGTGATCCTACATGTGATCACACACCCATTATCCACATGTGAGTCACACACTGTGCAGCAAATATGAAACTCAAAGGCATTTGAATGCAAACAGGGAAATAAACATTCGAACACAGGTATGTGGGCAAAAGCAAATGTACAACAAGAGAGAAAAAAGTAAAGTAAATATGGAAACTGAGGTGTGTGTTGGTGAGCAAACAAACACAGTCAGTGCCTGGGCTGTGTGGAGATGTGCTTATACAGTAAAGCACCTCACACGGCGAGGAAGAGCATCAGAGGACGGCAAGCTGTGAATGAACTGCTCTTATCAGCCAGGCGCAGCTTCCCGCCACTGGAGGGGAACTAGTAAATATCACATGCCTAATTATAACCAGACACACCACTTGTCTCAACTTCCACAATGTGTCTTTCATCTCACACTGTTGTTGCTTCAATGAAATCATTAGGGTGAAAAACACAATCAAGGACTCTGAGATTTCCTGCGGCTGCTGTTTTATAATATAAAACAGTGATTAAAAAGTGATGAAATTCCAGCTGTGTCCTTTTTTTTTTTTTTTTTTTTACACAGGTGAATTAGTAAAGAAAGAATTTCTCAAGATGTCAACACACCTCACTGAATAGATGTGGAAGTGATTAACAAGACTCAAGAATTTTACAAGTGTTTCCGGAAACACATCCTGCAAGAATTCTGTGTAGCCCGGGGCGCTAAGAGCTCCACCCTCCCCGCTATCAATGCATGACATCAGTTTGTCCTACCAGAAATTCCTCTCTCTAGAGTCTCGAGCAAAAAAAAAAACTCTCACACAACTTTACTTTGCCACTTGCTCTCAGTGAGAGGAGGCAGGGATGTCAAGCATGGCAATGTTTCACAGAAAAAGCAGAAACCATTTGCAGAAAGGAAAAAAAAAGCTGCACATTTACAGTTCAAAGTCAAATGTCATGAATGAGTCACTAAACAGCCTGATGGGAAGTGCTCAGAGTCACTGCAGGTCACAGAACTGTGTAGAGTAAACGATACAAACAAAAAGCTTCGAAGCCAGAGAGAGAAGAGGAGGAGGAAGGCCGGAGGGGGGGGAGCATGTGGCTGTGAGGTTGAAGATGGTTTCAGCGGTTAACACCCTGTACAGGCTAACAGGAAGTGCTGCAGCTCCACAACAACTCGCTGGAAGTCGTGTTGTGTCGCAGTGCTCCCTACAAGGGTCAGCGGGAGATTGCGTTATTGTTCGCAAGAGCCATTAAGTTGTCAGTTTTAAGGTTAAGCACTGATTGTACAGCCTGCAGCATCATGTCGCTTTTATTGCCTGACTGGCCTTTACTCATTCGTGTGAGGGAAGTGTTGTTCCCCTTTACGAGGCGCACGTTTGACGACGACAGGTACATTTAAGACTTATAAAACGCCGCTGGAAGAGTGAAGCAAAAAAGCAGGCCTTTTCTGTGTGCTGATGTAACTGCATTGTCCCTCCATGACTACGCTCCCCCTCCTCCTCCTCCTTCGCCCCTTATGAGTGGACAGGCAGACAGGCTCTGGCTCCAAGCACAGGTCAACAACTTAAAAAAGAAGCCACAGTGGAAAAGTGGGTCATCTTCTGCTGACATAGCAACACATACACTAATGCACATACACTTGCACTCGCAACACGGATCCTTTAGGCGCCATAAATTGGGAGAAGTTGTCACTAGGACTCAAACAATGTTACATCAATAACAAAAATGGACATGAGTGTGTTGTTATGGCATTTACATGTGTGTAATGTCAAAGAAACTAAGTGCAAACCGACAAAATATGTTCATAAAACTTTAAGAATTAATTTACAATTCAGTCTTTCTCCCTTAACCCTAAGCATGACCTACAACCCCCTTAAACTTACACCCCCAAGACAAACTTTTTTAACACCCAGCTCTGATACAAGACAACAGAGATAAACGAAAAATGAACTAACACACATATTAATATCTGCTTGTGCTCACAGACAAAAACCCAGTGAGAATAACCTCATGACAGAGCAGCATGTAGGTCAACCTGTGGTCAGCTGATCTGCCCTGATCCTGTCTTGTGTGAGCATCCAGTGTTTCAGACTAGTCACACTACAACACAGCAGACGAGACAGAAGCCGTGTTATTAAAGGCCTAAATTACAGTCGCAACAGACACAACACTGTAGAAGCACAGCTCAAATTAAACCTTTTGCATTTAGACTATAACAGTATACACTTTAAAGACCAAGCTAATTCTGCTTCAGTGTAACTGCATCATCTTAGACCTAAATTAGCCGCTCAATGGGCCTCTGTTAACTTCTGATCCTGCCCCATGCATGCAAACACACTCAAATAATACACAAAATAGTTGTGCAGGGATACACACGTGGACAGCAGACTCACACACGCACACACACACACACACACACACACACACATGCACACAAACACTTACCCAGAGCCAAGCAAAGTCCCTGCACATCTCATCTTATTCCCTTCATAGCGCAGAGAAAAGACTCAAGTGTCACAAATGCTCCGGTTCCCGCAGAGGCCAGTGGCAACTCTCAAAGCTTTTTGCTTCTTCCAAGCCTCCTGCCTGCGCCTTATCACTCTCACTCCCTGCACATATCCCTTACTCTGCTCACTCTTTCTTTCTTACTTCCTCTCTCCTCCTCCTCCTGTCTTCCTCTCGTCTCTTTCTTTTGCTCACTCTCTTTCTCCTCCCTTGCTCTCTGATCTGTCTTTTTCCCTTGTCCAGCGTCTGCACAATGCACATCAATTATTCAGAGGCAGTCTCCCGGTTTCTCCAGCTTATCCAATCAGAGCGGGGCTCCGCACTAATGGGCTCCTGCTGTACCTGCTACCGGCTCCAACACACTCTCGAGACAGCAGGGGGGGGTAGGGTGGGAGGGGAGGGAGGGAGGGAGAGAAATAGACAGAGGGAGCAGAGGAGACAGCCGAAAGAGGCGGGAGGATGAGAGGAAGAGATAAAGACAGCGAGCCGACGCAGACAAACAGGAGTAGAGATAGAGAAGGCAAGATATTCCAGTGCTTCTCACCTCTGTCGCGAGGTGCTGTTATTGATGTGCTCTGCCTAGTCTGTCTAACGCTCCGTTGCCCTGTTTCTCTAAGCTGCCATCACACACTTAAGACAGCGCACACACATACACACATGCACACATGCATAATCCGACTGCCATTTGTCAGGAAGGGCAAAAAAAGAGGAAACAACAAAAAAAACCTGCAAGCTCAGATTGCAAACTTACATAAATGGGTGGAGCTTAGTATGCAACGCAAAGCTGGCTGGAAGCCAATGCATAAAAGAGGAAGTGGGAGAGGAGAGCATGAGATGTAAAGATCAGTCTATACAAATGCAAACAAACAGAAAGTTGTGAGCCTTAATTGGAGAGTCCCTTCTGCAGGACCATCTAACCTAACAGTCTTCAACAGAGGGCACTTTCTAAATCCAACTAACAAGACACATCACAGACTCGCAGAACATCTGAGTGCAGCTGAATTAAAGACGAGGCAGGATGAGGGTGAATCTGAGTTCATCTTCTCTCTCCACCCGCCCCTAATATAACCCAACATGGTGAAAGAAACAATCTGGATGAATGAGCAGGAAAGGCCTAAGCTGTCATTGTTCTCCCTCTCCTTACCTAAATGTTGACATGTGCCGTGCAGCCAGAGAGCGGGAAAGCCCACTGGCCTCGTGACAGCAGAGGGAAGTTGTGTCTTTTGTGTGACAGACACAGTCGTCAACAGTTTCAACAAAATGTCCCACGCAGAATTGAAACACACACAACGGAGGCATTGTTGGGACAAAAATATAACTTGAAAAGGGTGTATCAAAGCCCCTGAGGGGATGATGGGTGGAGGGTGCGGGGAGAGGAGGGGAGGGGGGTTGAGTCCTGAGGTGTGGGTGCCAGATCAGTCAACCTTGAACAAAAGGAGGATTTAAATCATTTGCTCATCCGGTTTTGACAAGAACAAAGTCTCCAGTGTTTGGAGTGCACTGCCGGCTCAGCTGGGATATTACCAAAATGAATTTACTTGCAACTCTGTAAACCAAACCAATTAAGTAGCGAGTGATAGAGGACCCAATCAGCCAGCGGCAGCAAATGCAGCTACCCCCCTAATAAGTGTTTCCCCATGAGCTTTATTTCTATAAACTTAATAGTGAAGTTCTGAGGGTAGTTTTGGGTTGCAAAGGGGTTTCATCATCTAAGGCGAACCACTGGAGAGTGTCAGAGGAGAGGCCTGCCTGCTAAAAATAAACCCTGTTTCCTGTTAATAATTCAGCGCGCTGCTCTTACTCAGCAGTAATTAAATATAAAAGTCTGTAAGGTTGATTGGGTCAGTAACAAAGGATGCCTACACCTTCCTCTAGTTCTACACACACAGCTCAAAGATGGAAAGAAAGACGGGGTGAGAAAATCAATCAAGTGAAAGTAAATTGAGACAGATAAGTGGGAGACATGTCAGATTGTTGTAGGCCTGGAGGAGGGGATGTGTGTGTGTAATGTGTACGTACAGTACAGGCACTCACACAAGTCTAATGGGAGCACTTCTGTTCAGCTCTCTTGCACTTGCTTGCTGAATTATGGGAGTTATGAGCCGGTGTAGTTTTTTGTGAGCTGTTGTGTGTTTTTTTTTCTGCAGGACACGGGGTGAGTTACAGCCACACCCTGGAAGTTTTCTGTCACTGTTGACACAGCAGAGCGCCTGTTTTTCCTGAGATTGCCCTGCGAGCCCTGCTCTGTTGACTGACCGAGCGCTGGCAAATTCTGCAGCTCTGCTGGGACAATTTCTTTTTTAATGTCAGATGTGAGTGGGTGGGGGGAATTTACAAACCGCCCAGAACAAAGCGAAGCTCTTTTCATCAGATTTTCCAACACACTCACTCTTAATCAGCTGGAGAGGAGAAACTGAAAAAAACATCAAATGCAATTAGTGCTTGTGTAGATAAAAAGGATCTCTCTCCAAAAAAAAAAAAAATCATCTGCTCTTTGACCACAATGATAAGCATTCACCATTGGAGCTTCACCTTCTGATAACATGTGATGCCAACATAAATGATTTAATCATTATTTCTTTGAGCCAGACAGAAGAACAACAAGCAGAAACCTGGCTTAAACATTAAAGTAGGCTTCTAAGAACATAGCGATCATTCCAGGGAGCAGCTACCTTTAATCCAGAGCGTGTCAAGTCATGCACAAAACACAATACACATCACACTTTAGGTTCACTTTCATCTATTTAAAAACTAACACGCCGGGACATTGTCAAGAAGAAGAGGCAGGTGAGTTGATATATCAAGCAGATACATGTCATAATGATAATTTTATAGGTTTATTATGAGAGCTCACATATCATGAAGAAAGAGAACAAACTATTATGAGCTTGGCGACATGAGTGGCAGATTCACTGAGGAAGGAACCCGGTAAAACCCTTGATAGATTATGTGCCTAATCTGATTTGGTGTCTGCTGAACTTCACAGTAGCCCAACAGCTCAGAGTCTATTAGTGTTGTGTATCTTTGTAGGGCAGCAGTGCACCTATTATCTAATGAAGCTCTCGGCTGGAAGTCAGCTTGTGGCAGACGACAGATTATAACGAGGAAAACATAAACAACTCTGAGACTATTTTAAAGAGCGCACTCTGGGTTTTAAAACAAAAGAAGCTGCGTTCACCAAAAATCAAAACCTCGAAGTCGCTCTTTTCAAGAGACCGAACTCAACCTGACAATGCTAGCTGCTAGTGCGCGCTAACACCATGTATCCTAACAGTGCTAATGCTAGCTCGCCTAACAGCAGATAAGTCTCTTCACTGGCTGATTCCAGATTAGAGCAACGCGCTAATCCCCGAGGCCTCACTGCAGGGTCACAATCTCCAGACAGCTCATCAGCAGCAGTCTGCTGTTGCTGAAAATCTCTCCAATGTGCTCGACAGGTCTCGCAGGGCAGCAGTTTTACACTGGGAGAAAAGTGCAACTTTAGGTTTTGTAGTTAATGGGCTCAGTGAAGACAGTGACAGACAAACACGTGCAGAAAGAAAATTACAAATGCAAGACTTATCTATAAACGCAAGATGGAAAATGTTCTTCTTGGTGTTTATTCTCTAGTATCCTCTCTAATTACTTACTGGAAGTCAGATATTAATTTGTTTAGTAATTAATTTCTAGCAAATTGACTGCCTGGTCACATAAATCAGATGTTTTTTGCAGGCGCTCCGCAGCAATGAGTGTTTTGTACTTGTAGTGAGACACATACATGTTAACTTCATTTTGCAAGTTGTCATACTGTTTAAAAAAATAGTAGGGTAGCGATAATTGCTTTATCAATTTCCTTTTTAACTGATGCTCTGAAAGAAAGCGTCAGTATGATTGATCTGCGCTCTTAAAAGTCTGCCTCTCTCCACCCCGGAGGAGCTCGCAGAGAGCATCCCAGACTCCTCGGCCCTCGTCTGGGCTCTCAGGTGTCAGATTCGCTGCCCTCTGTCGCCATGTGGGCTGTCAGGAGATTGTGCTGGGGCTGCACAATTAAATATGCACTCATGCATGTACAGACAAACAGAGTACTTAAATACGAGCACACAGGCAGAGCTAACAGAGGAGTGACGAACAAATGTTTCTCTGCATCTTTGTTGATGCATCTGCGTCGTCTCTGAGTTCAAGTGTGCATCACGTCTCCTCTGTCGCCCTCCCGTCTGCTTTCTCAGACAGACGTCCTTGTAAGGGAGGTAAGACGGATGCTCAGTGAGTAAGATCTGCCCTGAGTCACATCTGCCTCCCACCCCAACAGCCTGCCTGCCTGCCTGCCTTGTTTGATGACTGGCCGCATCATATCTCCCTACCCCCCCCCCCCCACCCTGCATAATTACACTACAGTTCCCATTTGTCCGCTGTGCATAAACAGCTCTTCCTGAAACCCAGTGCTGTCTTCTATTAGATCCCAGAACCATCAGCAGGCCTGAGGATGATTCTGACTGTCAGTCGGGCCCAGACAGCCAGCCAGTCCGAGCAATGCCTGGACAACAATCACATTATCCCGACACAGGAACACAGACAGAGAGAGAAATACAGCAATCAATATTGTACACTGACGTCTGTCTGACCACTTAAGTTCCTCCCAACAAGACGCTTCCCACCACAACTGAAAGACGATATTCAGCTGGAGCAAAATGTTCGTATCACACAACCGTGTGCGCAAAAAACGGATAATTTTCTGCCCATATCCAACACATCGCAGCTCATATGAGGAATTACGGGATAAGATTTCAGAGCGTTACTGTTACTGTCGCTGCAGCTCCTGTTATGAAACAGTGACATATTCGCCTTGTCAGAAAAACAAAGAAATCAAGACAGTTTAATCAAAATATTTGACTCTCACTCCTGCTGCTTACGTAACTGCCGAACAAAGGTTTATCTGTGTTCTGACTGGCTGGCTACGGCTTTGTCAGGTCTCTGTCAGGCAGAGTGAGTGGTCCAGCACACATCAGCGACACGTCCCCAGCCATCCATCTCTCGCTCCCTCTCCCCTCGCCCGCCTCTGCACATTTCACTTTGACAAATGTACAAGAGCAGGCCGCTCCTGCAGGACTGTGGGAGGCAGGGAGGGGAGGGGAGGTATGGATCGGGGGGGAAATTGGATTTGATAGATAAATGTCGGAGTATAGCATTACTGCTCGCTCTTTCTCTCCCTCCCGCTTCATGTGTGTGTGTGTGTGCATGCAGATATGCACATGTGAGTGTGTGTGTGCAGACTGTTGAGTAGACTGTTTTTGTGAAGCTACCACCCAGACAGCTCATCTCAATAGCACATTAATGTTTAATGGGGGCTAAAAATATCTGACATTATAATGCTCTGTGGGCTTTTTGTGTGATGTCTGTGGTCGCAGTCGCAAATCTGCAAACCACACATTTATGGTAAGTTTGTTTTTAAGCACTGACAAGAACAAAATAATACACATATTGTCTGTTAGTATAATTATAAGATTCTCCAAAGAAAACATCCTAATAATCTTTATATAGTGCTCAAAACATAATAAGCAGCTACGTTGTGCATTCATGGCCGCAGCAGAATAATGAAACAGGAAACACTTCTGACTGGATCATGACTTTAAGCCACACAGCGGTTTGTTGGGATTGTTTTATTTAATGACAAAGTGAATAAGTGCAGCGTGAGGAACAATGAGCGCTGTGCCGTCCACTGTCTCACAAGTCAACAGCAGTAAATGGGATGATGTATGAGCATGCACCTGCTGGCATTGTAGTAAAGGTGGTAGGTCTTACCTGCAGACTTGGGGGTGAATTTGTCCCTGTTGGCAGCACACACAGCCAGCAACCTGTAGCCCAGGTCCAGGTCAAAGCCCTGCTGAGCAGCGACACGACTCACCACCTGCAGAGAAAGCGATGGATCGTGAGTACAGTTGCTGTCCTGCAGGCACTAATAAGATTAGCATAATTTTTTAAATCATCATCATATTTTAATTACTTCATTTTATTACATTGTTCTACCTACCTTCCTACCTATCTACGAACCTCCTATCTACCAATCTACCTACCTCCACCCACCGACCAACCTAACTACCCACCCATCTATCTACCTGCCTATCTATCTATCTTCCTCCTCAAATATCAACCCACCAATCTACCTACCAATCTACCTACCTACCTACTCACATACCTCCTCACCAATCTACCCACCTACCAATCCTGCCTAGCTACCTATCCACCCATCTATCTGCATAACTATCTACCTACCTACCTACCTACCTACCTACTAACCTACCTGCCTATCTACCTACCTAGCCCCCACCCACTGATCTACCTGCCTGCCTACCTACCTACCTATCTACCCACCCACCCATCTATCTATCTACCTACCCACCAACCTACCAATCTACCTACCTATCTGTCTACTTACCCACCATCTACCTACCTCCCAACATACCTACCTACCTACCTAACCACCAATCTTCCTACCTACCTACCTACCTACCTACCAATCTACTTACCTACCACCTACCTACCTCCCCACATACCTACCCACCAATCTTCCTACCTACCTGGCTACCATACGACCTACCGCCCTACCTCCTACCTTCACTAAGATTTTCTTATGCAAATACTATAAATATTGAAAATGAACAATGAATGTTAAATAAACCCCAAGACACAGTTAGGGCGTCTTAATCTTTCTATTCACTTTTCTTAATTGTGTTAATATTATGAGCCACTGCTATCACTGAGCTTCCTTCAGACACACATTCAATACACACACACACACACACACACACACAGAGTGAGATTAATGTGGAGTCTGCAGTCTGGATTGCTCCAGTGATCCACAGTCAGGACGAGTCTGATGACTGCAACAACCTCCAAGAGTGGAGAGAGAGCCAAACCACAGTCGCTCTGCAGAGCAAGCTGAGTCTCTGAAAGGTTATCATCAAACAAGCTGCTCTGGCCCTAAAGCGAACACAGTTTGTCTCCGGACCAGAGGTTGCCGGTTTAATTACCCAAACAGACCAGGAAAATGTGGAAATAATAGGTATTGGGATATCCAGCTAAACTGACCACTGACTACATTACAGAAGCATCCCCTGAGTGAACAAAGGTCAAAATCCTCCTTTTCCCTCCAATTCTGAGATGAGCCAGTCCCCAGCTGGAAGGGTTTAATAATCCTTTGGAGCTAATGACTTCAAGAAGAGGTCAAACATTTATGGGACACGAAGCAGGAGCCTCCTGGACTCTAATATAATGTTAAAGGAGACTCTGAGTGACGTTAAACAGGACTCAGGAGACAGGGGTAAATCATTATTAGAGGGGAAACCCCTTTGCTTTTATCTGCTAACAGATGACAACTCCTCTGCTCCCTCTGACCTCAAAACACACATTACTGTTAACAAGGTCAGCTGGGGTGCCTTTTAGCGAGCCAACGTAACAGCTAGCAGTGATCATAAAGTGCCTTTGTCACAGGTTATATGGCTGCTTGAACACTGAATGAAACAGTGCAGAAATGATGTCAATTAATCAGGTTTATTTGGTTGTTTCAGTGAAGAGATGGTGATGGACACATGGTGGTGAATTTATTTGAAGCTGCAGAAGAGATTTGAGAATTCCAGGGATAAATACCTCACAACATAATCTGTTCAACCCGACTGTATTATGCAAACGATGACGATTCTGACAAACGGTCGAATCATGTTGCTGTCAATCGTTTAATTTCCTGCGTGAGTGAGTGTGCCCTGCAGTTTGCACAAGGCAGGCAGCCAGCTACAGAGGCTAGCATAGATTCAACACGGATTTAACAGTGTTTCACCTCATAAGCCTTTTTCAGCTTAATCTCCCTCTGAGGACGAACATCCAGGGCCATATTCCTGTCAATATGAGAACAGTGCTCTGAGAGGTGCTGGAGGGTTACTGGGCCATTGATATTCTTGTTTGTGGATTTGTTGGAGGGGAAAGAAAACAGTTTTGAGGATGATTTCTGTTTGTTGTTGACACAGTTTTATGTGAAAGACAGTTCCTAGTGAACTAAGAGGCAGAAATAACACAGATGTCTGCCTGAGCTGGCATTACACACACTCTGTATACAGTATGAGTATAGAAGGACAAATATAAAAACCCAAATTGTCAAGCAGACAGAGCTAACAGTGCAGCACTGACTCAGTTATGTCATGTTTTATTGGCTCTGGTGCCGATACTCCACCAGGGATTGGAGGATGACCTCCACATGTACGACATGCCAGAGGGAACAAGTGTCTCCCATGCAGCGCACACTTAAGTTTCACTCATCTCAGGGACTGCGGTTGATGCACAGTCATCTTTACATTTCAGTTCAGCGCTCTGACACACAAACCAGCGAGGTAACATCACGGAGATAAAATCCTCCAACGAAAGCGAGGACTTGTTGCGCGCTGTAATTCTCCAGATAAGAAGCCGTTTGCTCTCCGAGTCTGATGAAACAATTTAGCTGATGGAGACGGCCCCATGCTGAGAGGGATCTCAGTGGTGGGCTCTATTGTATAGCTCTTTATCAGGCTTTAAGAGGCTTTTATTGTGATTTACACATTAATGAGCGTTTATCTGTTTGCTCACGCTACCACTTGAGCTGGGGACAATGTTACTTCAGCGTTTTGGAGGCTGATCTTGGAGATAGATGTGTGAAACTTTGGATTCTCTGCTCTAAAGCCTCTTTCACACATGTGACTCTGTATGTAAGTGTGTGTGTGTGTGTGTGTGTGTGTGTGTGTGTGTGAGAGAGGTGTTTTTCTTTTACACACCTGGTGCAGGACAGCTCTCTGGCCCTGTGCCCAGATCGATGAATGGTAGCTGGTGAACTGAAAGGCGATAGCCAGGGGTGACTTGCTACCCACAGTCCTGCTCAAGCCTCTCTTTTAGTGAGTGTGTGTGTGTGTGTGTGTGTGTGTGTGTGTGTGTGTGTGTGTGTGTGTGTGTAAGGCACAAAGTGGAGCGAAGCAGTGTGTGACAAGGACTTTAACCTCTGTCACTGGCCCCTGACGGCCTGAGCAGCTGCCTTGGATAACTACTGGATACAAACCTGGTGTGACTACAGCCTGCTACTAACAATTTTTACTCAAATTTGAAGGGGGAAAAAAGTAAAGTCCGAACAGTAGATGTCAATGTGACTATTGCATGAACCTTCAGCTGTTTCACAGTCTAGGTTAATTTAAAGGCGTCAGAAGTGGACACAGCAGCCTGTCTTCTTTCCCTAAGTATCCCAAATCTAATTATTGTTTTGCTCCTGTCTCCTAAAAAGTACCTGAAAAACCCAACGAAAACCATAATTACTGTTTGCGTACCGTCAGACATCCCATGAGACTTTGCTCGAAAGGTCGCTGGAAGGCCCGGGGATCTCCACACCAGTCGAGCAGCTCTGTGGCCGCTGAGTGGAAGTTGGCCGGGTTCTGTAAGTGCTGTGCAAACACAGAAGAAAAGAGACTGCCATTAGAAACAATGGGAAATAATGAGCGTTATTTTTTTTTCAGATTGAGTACAAATTGGAAAAACACTGAAACCAAATAGTTTCGCAGCCTCGCGCTCTCCCTCCAAACTGCCTTGATTTAATGTCTTGTGTTTCTGCACAACCCTGTGAGGACCTTGACTCCTTCCAACGTACGCCCACTCAGGGCTCTGCTGCATTGTGGGAAGAAGATCACACCCATATCAACAATGATGCCAGTGTTTCGTGTTAATCTCTCTTGGCAACACCCAGCCCTCACCCCCATGACCCACACAGCAACCAAATCTTTTCCCTCCAATCCTCCTCCTCTCTCTTCCCCTCATTCATTGCCTGTTTTCAGAATGTAACAGAGCCTCAGCACCAGAAGTCCACTGGCTGGCTCTGCGGCTCACAAAGAAAACAACCTTGGTCCTGGCAGCTATGTGTGCAGACTCAATACGCGCCGTTGGTGTGTTGTCTAATCTCTTTCACTCCCTGTCTGTCTCTCCCGCTTGTTCACTGAGGCCTGAAACAGTTGAGTCTTTTCTTCCCAGTGTCTGAAGGCTACTCAGGCTGGCAGGACACAATAAGCGGTTTTTAAAATTGGGCTCCCTTTCTTCACGGCTCAGGAGGTTAATAGCTCTGAAATGGCGCAGAGCTGCAGCTTGTTCAGTCGGTGAGATTGAGCCCACTTGAAAGCATTTATTATTCTCATCTGGAGCTGAAGCGTCTTGTTTTGTGTGTTCTTGTGAAAAGGTAGAACTATTGTCTTTAGGGGGCAGCAGAGGTGAGCATTTTTGAAAGGGCAGCTTTTCGGCGGTGCGCAACAAAAGAGCTCTCGGGTGCAAACGCAGCCCAACGTGTCAGGCCTGGTACCCGCCCGCCGAGAAAATCTCCAAGAGCTTCTAATGATATCATGAGCTTCAAGAGAGGCCTTGAGTGACTCATCTTTTTTGATGTGAAGATTAGCCGTTGCAGAGCTAGCTGCGGACTCGAACAGGGGTTTGACTGATGGTGAAGAGAAGGAGCAGGGCGCGCGAGAGAATGTGAGAGATGCTCTTGTTGAGTGAGAGGGAGGAGAAGAGCCTGCTCTAGATGAGTGATATAATCTGGCATTATTGCTGCTTGATGGGAGGCGTATCACCCTCCAGCGCGAGAGGAATCAGAACTGGCGCAGCAGGGGCTGTCTGTCTAGATCTGAACTCACAGCTCCTCCTGCTGCAGCGCTCGCCACCGACTCTGCCTGACAACCTAGACTCTGGTGTGAGGGGGAGGACAGCAGAGTGAAATAGCTCCACTGAGTTTTTTTGGTTGGAGGATGGGCTCCTGAGCTGTTCTTGTTGTTGTTGCTGTTCAGGGTTGGATGAGGACAAGAACGGCGAGGCTGTGGGGGGGAGTAAGGCTGAGCGGCAGCAGCAGTGATGGGGATTCAGCAGACAAAGAGCCAGACGTTTGACAGACTGTCCTCTGTGAGATGATGGACTGACTTACCCCTTTTCAGTCCAGCCGAGGATCAGGCTGTTCAGTGCCTACCTGGCTGCATGAAAAACAGCACAACACCTGGCTCTCTGCCAGCGGCTTTCCCCGAACCAAAACAACACCCTGCTGGCAGAGCCGCCACGAGCTCAGAGCTCACTGACTAACTCGCTGCCTTTGAAGTCTGCTTTACTACGAATTCTATTACAGCCCGAGCCGAGGAGTATATAAACCCAACTACAATTAGTGCATTTATTAAGCTCGACGTGTTAACTCGGGCTATTTAGGGCTTATCAGTGACGCCTGAGAAAATAATTGAGGAGGCTTTGTGAAGTGAGTAGTGTCAATTCCGCCAAATTCGACTCATTTGAGAAAAGCTGACATTTTGGAAATAAGGCTTTTGACGTCGAGCACATCGCTACATGCAATCAAAGCAAGAGGAGGCAATAAGAGCCTGTTAAGATAAAGATTATTATAGTGGGTGCTCAGGAGTTTAGGTGGGGGTGGGGGTGTGTATGGGGTTTAACAGCAGGCACAGAGAAAAGGGATATGTCACCTCATAATCGCGAGCTCAAAGCATTACCATTCACTGATTCACTGTAAGGCATGGTGTCATATGGATGTTGGGAGATATAAAGGATCACACCCACATAGCATAAACAAATAAGCCCACAGCCTGCCAGCCAGCCTGCCAGCCAGCGAGTTCTTGTAGACTATTAATCACAGGCAGAGGCGGTAGCCCTGGGTTATGTCTGACTGTGTCTTTCTGTCTGTATCTGTCGGCGAGGAGTCTCCTGAAAGCTGGCAGTCAAGGAAGAAGCATTTAAGCAAAAACCACAACAAGGGCTGACATACAGTACGTCAAGAGTCAGGAACGTGATGCAAGGGAGCACAGGACCAGGAGGGGGAAAGGAGAGTCTGTTATGTTGCTTGTCTCTTTGAAGTCTCTTCTTGTGTTCGCTGCCAGATTTGCCTCCCTCTTTCTCTCTCTCTATGACCCTGTGCAACATGATCTGTGTGACTGGAGCTAATGGCCAGAAAAACTGATGTCCATATAAGGTGCTGAGAGGAGAGAGGAGTCTAGGAGAGGAGAGGAGATGCAGACTGAATGAAGGTACAACAGGCTGGGTGTTCATACGCACCTGTTTGATGCACTGCAGCCTGTCATTGGTCTGCTGGATGTGCCGGTCCATTGATGGTAACGTGTTCATCTTGATGTCTCTACCGGGACGCCATTAAAAAGTTCTGTACTCTGTAAAGGAAGCGGAGGAGGAGAGGTACATCTGTTAGAACAGGTTTCTGCCAGGTCACCCATGTACAGAGTTTGTAGCCCATGAAGTTCAAACAGCAGTTTAGCAGCTTTGACAAATTCTCAAACAGGCCACGCCAGCTTGTTTACGCACTGATTCATCGGAGGGCTTGATCCACCTCGTGCATGTATTTTTTTTGGCAAACGCACTAAACCGAGATGTTCCGCACGAGAGCTGTTAACAACAAACGGAAACATGACGAAACTGAAAGAAAACTTCATGGTTTTATGTTACCTGTGGGAGGAATATTGAACGCTGGTTGCAAACAAGACGGGACATAAACTGTTATCTCTCTTCAAAAGACGCACACCTCACAGTCAAGGTTATCAGTGTGACATAGACAACAAATATATACCCACATCTAACAGCAGATAAGGTTCAGCTTTACAGCATCTCTTTCTACCTGTGTATATCGTGATCTAATCCAACAGTGAGCAGCAACAACAACAATTTCACCCACATGTTCATCACTACATCTCAGAGAAATGGAGGCTGGATTAATAGGTATCGTGCTGATTTGCGAGCCAGGCCTCCGTCCCTCACCGTCCCTCTGTGTTTATCTCCATCAGTGTTGGTCCGCCTCACATTCCTCCACACAAAAGGCGAACTGAGAGACCACAGGTGGGGTAGGGGGGTGGGGGGAAGAGCCGGGGCTCTAGAAAGCTGCTCACTACTGATAAAGGGTCCCCCAAGATCCCCTGCTGTGAGAAACAGAGCGAGAGCGCGAATACGATGAAAGCGTAGTGCTCAGCCAGGGAGTTTTCATGTGTAATGCTCAGTCTGGTGGGCTTATCTTAGAAAGACTATTGCAAGTATGCACAGTCTTCCCGTCTCTTTCTCTCTTGCGCGCGTGCACACACACACACTTAAGAGCATGTAAACACAAAAGCTCGAATTCTTCACTTTGATTAAGCGTAAAGGTAAAACTTCAAAGGAACACTTTGAGAATAAGAGTGTATTACTAATCCTCTGAGCTTAAGCATTACCAGAGTAGAATTACCTGAAGTGCACTCGCACATAAAGTCGGATACACTGCTCGCATGAGTAAGGGGGGAATTCTGGAGTAAATGTGGTCAAACGGTGGGCAGAAAATGTCTCTGTTCAGGTTACACGGACATGATGCCGCAGTGGTTGCTGTGAAAAGTCCCCACAAAACAGCTAACTTTACATTCTGCACTCAAAGCCACTCTGACCAGGCATAATATGACCATAACTCTGGGTGGCCTAATTCTGCTGCGCTGTGCTGTCTCTCAGCGTCCAGCAGATGTCTCCCTCTCCTGCTGCTAACCAGCATGTCTCTTTCACACTCTACACCCGGAGCAAGTGGTCCAGAGAGGGCTCCTTTAAGCCCTGACAAGTGCTACAAATCCCCTTCAGCGGCCAGGCAGCTCCACGGACCGCTAACAGGGCACGCTTCAGTCCAGCGCTGGCCGTCTGACCTTGTGGCTATTGATTAACTGTTTCTCCTCCAGCTCCCCTTCCTGCTGTCCCAACACGCCAAGACCGGAGAGGAAGGAAGGGAGACAGGACGGGGGTGGAGAAATCTGCCTCTTTTTTTTTTCCCCCAATAATCTCTTCTTTTCTTCCCCTCCTTCCCTCTGTTGTGAACACACACACACACACACACACACACACACACACACACACACACACACACACCTCCTCCTCCCACAAACGGGCAGTGCTTTTGTTAGTCGATGAAAAGACGGGCCCTCGGGTTCTGAAAGCAAAATGAGTGAGGTGGAAATGCAACTGGCCGGTGGCGTTGTAACTGAGATAAGAAGTCAATCCACCTGACTGACTGCCCGGGCTGACAGACTCTTCAGCACCACACCCCCCCTGTTGAGGGGGAAAAATGTGTTGCATAACAGATGATGCTTCAGTGGAAACACAGCAGAAGCCCTCCTCCTGCCCTACATCCTCACCCCTCCCTGTTTACTATCAAAATAAAACACAGTAATCTGTCAAATCATCACAGGAAGGGAAACAAGTTGAATGCTTTAACAGCAAAATGTTGACATCTCTGCCTCCACTTCTCCGTAGATTGAGCGATGATAGCTGGACTGAAAAAAGAATGATAGCAACTCTGTTTTTCAGACTTTTATTTCCTGCTTTAGACTTTTTTTTTTGGCCAACCACTGTTGTTGTCTGAGCGTGCACACGCCGAGGACAGGCCTGCTTAATCTTTATTGTCTTCCAAACATCTTAATCAGCTCCACTCAACACTGCTTACCAGAGGTGCAAAGCAAAGGATTACACATCCAATTATGCTGTGCATATTACAACCTCCCTTTAAACAGCAGTGGGAGGATGCTGCTATGAATCAGAGCGGAGTAACAAACCACAAATAATACTAACATCCCAGGAAGACTCTGTTTCTTTCTCTCACCATCTCAAAAACACACACACACACACACACACACACACACACACACACACACACACACACACACACACACACACACACACTTTTTGTTTCCCTCCTTCTCTCTTTCCTGAGCAAAACAAGCTGGGGGAAGTGGGGCAAGAAATAAGTGCTCAGAAACAAAAGCAAAGTAATATGAAAAGCAGTGGAGTATGGCGAGAAGGGGGCAAGAAGGGCCGGGCTCAGTGGGGAAAAGAAACAAGGGAGGGGGAAAAAAAGAAGAAAGAGTGTTGAAATTATCTTGTCATTATCAGCAGCAGCACACACCCACTTATTCACACGCACACACGTAGCGTGTGATCACTCATAGCATGAGTGATTTCTCATTTCAGACAAATGACTACCACCTTTGTCAAGTGCAGCCTGCTCTGTGAATGTAACGGCTGGTGGGGGTTGAGTCGAAGCAGTTACACCGCAGCTCATAATGCACTCCAGTATGTGTATTATATGGGAGCACATTAGGACCAGATCTGGGCTGTATGGTTGGAATCAGTATCAAAATATCAGTGTGTGTTTGCTCAACATCTATATCAGTGGTTCCCAAACTTTTACCTTAAGGGGCTCCTTTTTTATTATGTAGGGAACTGATGATCCCTGATAAAGTGACATATTTTATGACTATTTCATCTTATATTCAATGCATAACAATAACAGTGCAGAACGACGTCGAACTGTGCAGTGAACCCAAACAGTGAGCACAATAACTGCAGTGAGTCTGTGTAAAACTTGTGATTTGGATTCATTTAGAGCAGGTTATTTCCTGAAAATATTGTATACTGACATTCTTTTTACAACTGTCTGGATTATGTATGAATGCATTACAAGTGGAGTGTTTTCCTCTCCCTGATTCTTGGCCATTGTTCTATTAGCTCTTTGGTTGTTTGAACCGCCTACTTTTGTAATGCAGGATGAGGCGGTTTAGCTCTGTGAGTATGGTTTGTGTTCAGGTCTTCACTGTGCCCTTATCCTGTGAGATTTTTGTTTTAATAATCGAAACTCTAAAACTAACAATTTCATTCAGTTTTCTTTCCAGCAATGAATGAAACAATGAAATACAGGCCTACTGAACATTTTTAAAAAAACGTTTTCTTACACTCCTTAAAATCAAGACGGCCTTGTGACCCCCCCCCCCAAAAGCTTTAGTGACCTCTAATGGGGGTCAGAACCCCCAGGAAGCAACCTGGGTTAAAGGCCAGTTTTCATAGTGGCCAAACGGTGTAATTACACCGCCACATGATACTCAAAAAGACTTTTAAGTGACTTACACTGAGAAGGAGACGTCTGTAATATATGGATTAGGCGTGGGAATCACCAGAGGATAGGCGATACGATATTATCACGATACAATATTATTGCGATTTTAAACGTGTTGCGATATGCTGAGTATTGCTATAAAATATATTGTGATATAATGAGATTATTACCTGTCGTCAAAGGAAAAGGTTTCAGACTGTTGATCTAACTTTAGTCTTTTTTTTTTCAGCAGCAAAACGTATGTTTGTGGACTGTAAGTGGGCTAACTAAAGTTCATTTTGTATTTAAATTAAGAATTTATATGATAAAAATATCGATACTTGGCACAGAGTGACGATACATTATTGCCACACAAAAATATTGCAATACTATGCTTGATTTTTTCCACCACCTCTAATATGGATACATTTTTCTGAGCATCACAACGGAAAGTCAAGAAGAGCTGCACAGTTGGATCATTTTAGCCCTACTGAAGCTAACAGAGCGCTAAACTGGAAGTAGCTGGCTCAGCCAGTAGAAGTCTCTGTGCGCCTGCTCTAAGGGCCACACAGTCCACGGAGGCAGTGCATGGCACTTGAACTATTTTGACTTCATGTGCCACTGAGCAACTTTCACAGGAATGAACGGGGCACCGCACCAAAGCTGTAATCCAGGTGTCTTTATACGTCCATGGTCTGGACCCTCAGATTGTGTGCCAGTGAATCTATCCTCAGACATTTAATTCAGTTTGATACTTTACTTTACTTATACTTTGTTTATTCCTAAGGGTCAATTTGAGTTGAGGGAGTTTGCAAACAGAATCAATAATTCAGACAATAGAAATTCATGAAACAATAAAATGATATGACCGCATTATTAGAATATGATCCTGCTGAAAGTTGATAAACAGTGAGCCTTATTAAAGAGTACAAGTCCTGCAGCCAAATTAAAGCATCGCTTCTCCAGGCTAACACACTGTAGTGTTTTCTTAAAATTGTCTGCTCCATTTTTGAAGTTACGCTGTGGTTTGAGTGGGCTCCGCAGGCGCTGGAGGAGGAAGAAGCATATTCTGTGCATAAAAGATTTCCAGTTTAAGTTAAATAATTATGGGTCTGCATGCAGAACTAAGGAAAATAACATATTTGGTGGTGTTTTACTGGCTAATCTTCTGACGCTGAGTCTATCCTGTATGTAAAGTGTAGAGGGCAGTGCTGAACAATATAAAGGAACAAGTCTGGCCAGAGATCATCTTCATTATTCAGCAACAGTCTGAAAAAGGAGAACATAACTATCACTCCTGCTCTCTGGACACAGTGGGGGATCTCCTCCTCCTCCTCGTCTTCAGCTATATGGCCGCAGCTTTTCTTTCTCTCACCACTATGTGCTTTTTTGCTCCTCTTTTCTATAGCCCTCAGACATCATTAGAGCCACCCAGCATGCGACTCCTTTTCCACCACCTTCCATTTTCCTATCATTTTCTTCCTCCCCGTCCCTCATATCTCAACCCTCCTGCCACTCTTCCTCCCTCCCTCCCTCCTCCCCTCCCTCTCCTTCCTGGGGCCCCGTGCGGGAGCTGCCATAACAGGAGGTGGAATGGATTCATTTGCTCTAATGTGGTTTGGGCTGCAGCGTGGCACGGCACAGAGCGACACTTTCTCCCAGTGCACAGAGCTTCTCTCCCTCTCTTTCTCTCTCTGTCTGCAGTTCATGTGTTTTCAAACAGGCCAATCAACACCACTCAGCTGTGCTGGCCTCTCTCTCCTCTTCTCCCTCCCACAATCTCTGCTCTCAGTGTGTCTGTAAAAAGCCACCAGCACTCTCCCTCACACACACACACACACACACACACACACACACACTATTATCTCTAGTGGCAAACTCCCATAGCCAGACAGTCCTTTTTTTTTTGCTCTTATTGCCTTTATTTTCTCCGGTCCACTCCATTCTGTCCTCAGCTACCATTTCTTCATTTTTTTTTTTAAACAAACCTACTTCCGCCATCACATCTCTGCCTTTTCGCCTTGTTTCCTTCTTTGCATTATTTTGCTAATCCTCTCCTCCACTAATCTCTCCACCCTCTCCTTTTCCCTCCCAGCAAAGCCAGCTATTGGTCACATCGCTCCCTGCGGCCCTTCTAAAACTCAACAGCGTCATAACCAGCAGCCTCAATAAAAATCTGAAATGACTTGTCCCAGGGGTGGAAAAAAAATAAACTCTAAATGTTGCTGTTTGTTTATCTTCTGTTTTAATGTGACAACCACAGGAGCACCGGGCAGCTATGTGACACCCAACACTGCAATGCAAACAGCTGTGATGTGGGGATATGTGAGCTGCTCTGTTGCCGTCTATAAATATGAAGCTTCAGTTGTGGAGTATTGCAGGTATGCGCCACCAGATACCCCCGGGAGCAGCCGATTATTTCACCACTCAATGTGTGGGATCAAAAAACAGAGCAGCATGTACTAAGTGAGCACAGAGGTGCCCTCTCTCTTTTAGCCAACAGGGATTGGCAACATAACACTTCAATATTACAATATTTGGATCTGAATGTGTTGATAGGGGGAGCATGAGAATATTTATGGGATGATTAGTGCTTTAACAAGGTCCTTACATGCTTATAAAGACTCACTCTGCTTACATGAACATGCAAGATTACACACAATACCACAGCTAGTGATTGTTTTTATTGATCATTGATTCATCATTTATCTGTAAGATTTCTGGTTTATGTAACATCTTCAAGCTGCTTGTTTTGTCTGACAGTCAAAGCAGCAACTCCCCATATTTATGAATATATTATATATTCTGTTATATAGTGAGTTCTTGTAGTGAGTAGTAAAGTAATTGTTTGAGTTATGGAGAAGGGGTAGAACCATAAGCGTATACTTCTCCCAACTCTTTTTTGGGCATGTAAATATTTAATATTGTTTATGTTGTTTTTGAGAATTTTGTATTTTGAGAGTTTGCTTTATCTTTACTTTTCATTTTGGGTGTTATTCTTTTTTATATATATTCGAAATAAATAATATAAAATCAAATGAACAATTTCAAACTGCCATTGATTAGAGTTCTGTCATTCAACTTATTTCCCACAGGAGAGTGTGGAGACCAAAAACAGAGCAAAAAAGGAGAGTAGAATATTGGACATTCAACGTGACTAATAAGCGGCTGTTTGCTAACAAGTTCACCATATTAGCTCAAAAGGTCATGATACAGCATGTTGCGCTGCCTTAAATGGCCAAAAACTGCAGGTCTGAGCTGCCAAACACAATACACACTTTCGATTTCCGACACGGTCGTATGAACTAGCTCCGTTCAACTATAATCCGAACCTTAATGCAATATCATATTCTCATGTGCAATACTACTTCTCATTATTATATCATATTCAATATAACATCGATTATCAGGCACATTCTATTTTCCCACAATTTTAGTTCATTTTGAGTAACTCTTGTACCTAGCTTCCTCCTATTGTTACTCTTTTAAGCACTAGTTTTTGATTTTGCTCCTTGAAAACACTTCTTATCTTGTATCTTTAATATTATATTTAAACAGAACTGAAATCTGAACGAAAATTTCAGGTGTTCTTTCCACTAGTCTGAAAGAAGACATAATGGAAGCAAAATCTCAAAACTGACCAGTGCATGAACAGCTACATTTTCACCTGTAGTGTTTCCCTGTATAATCTACCTTGTTATAACTGTAACAAAAACCACAGGTGATGCCTTATCACATCCTGAATCATGGTTCAATACTGCTCAGCTTTAGTGTCGGCTGACTTTGCTTTCACTGATTTATATTTGTGTGTGTGTGGGCCCATACTGGTGCACGCGCCCATGTTTTTGTTTTTATTGTCTCAAGTGCATTAACAGGGTAAGGCCATCTATCTACGCATGAGATACAAAATCAGGTCATCCACGAGCAGAACGGAGCTTGAGCCTCACATGATGAATGAATGAACTCCTTATTCCATAGAATGTTCCAGTTGCTGAGGACTATAAATACCAGCTGGAGAAGATTGTATGTCCTGGCTGCCACATACGATTTTCCACTGTCACGAAAGGCAAGATTCTATCACTCGTGATGCACAAGGGATGAAGCAAGTGTGCGAGTGTGCGTAAGGCCAATGTGTAGCCTTTATCGCTGCACCAGGCCATCACAGGACAGCCTGAAATACTACTGAGCCCTCTCAGTGAAAGAGTGCATAAATCTTAGAGGCTTTATTAAGTGGAATAACAGCAGTCTACATTTTTGAGAAGAATATATGAGGAGATGACAGTGTGTCTGAGTAGAGGAGAGCAGAGGAGAGGGAAGGAGAGTGATTGACAGTGCAGTCTGACAGGCTTGTGTAAAGCTAACCTTATGGGCCTGACTCCAGCAGAGCTGTTAGCTCACACACCGCCCCCTGTGACTGCTGAATGGGTAAACTGACAAATTCCATGTCCTTCGGTTTCAGCACCGGCAAACTGCTGACCCAAATGCAATTAAACAACATCCACTGGGGTGAGTGTAACACATCGATGTACGGTAGCATATGAATGTGCATGTGATAGCCTACGCGAGGAGAGGGTGATGAAGTGTGCGCAGGAAAGAGAAACAGAGAGACAGGGGCAGAGAGTGAGACTTACAAAGAGTGAGTGTGATTCAATCTGCTCAGTAAGCCATGAAATGGTATTGGTGTCATTAGGGAGAGCAAAAATATATCTGTGCCAGTCTGCCCTCCACTCCCCTTGTCTTTGACACTCCAAAAGCACAATCCTTACTAAAAAAGCAACCAGCCCAGCCTCTCTGCACTTGGCGGAACAAAACGACCTACAGCGCCGCAGCTCCTGCAGAGTAACCTTTATTTCTGCCTCTGATCTTTTAGGCGACAAATCCAATTAACCATTAAATAAAATAAGCATTTCCAATTAGAAATCAGGCTGAAACACAGACAGTACAGTACAGAACACGCGTTTGTTGAAAGACTCTCAATGAAAAGGTTATTAAAAGTCTGTACAAGGACTGCGTTATGAATGTTTTTTTTCCAGTGCAGCGATAAGAAAAAAAATCATTCAGTCCCCACAAAACTGATCAACAGCACACAGCACAAAGAAAATTCAATGAACAAAAGACAGAGTTAGTGCATGATCCATTAACTAACAACTGAGGGAAGCATCTATTGTGTGAAAAATACACAATAAAAACAGACAATTCTTGCAATTAACTGTCAATAAAGCAGCTCAAAATGGCCATCAGATCACAGATAGATTTGTTCTCTGGTTTGTTCTGAGATTTGCAAAAAAGCAGAGTGTTTCCTGAACTTTCACAAACGCCTGCATTTAACTTCATTCAACAACGATATAATTCTTTGCTGTTATTCATGCCTGCAACAGTTTTCCTCAATACGATTATGGGACGATGGCATCTGCAGACAATATCCAAACTTAGGCTGGCCAAAAATCTGTTTACCTGTCAAAATAACATGTTCAATTTTAGGATTAAAACTGGTTCAATCAGGTGCGTTTAATTGTAACGGATGGTAGGCTTTGGAGGAATTCTCTTTAGCAGGTCTATCATGATACCAGAAATTTCATAATCTCTACCCATACTAGTAAAATTCAATGATTCTCAATACCCAGCTCAATATCAAGGTAAGAAGCAAAGACAAAACAATAAATCCAATGGACTTAAACATACACCCCTTTATTAAAAAGATTTAAATTTAATCAAATTCAACTTTCATTGTTAATTGCCGATTATTCGCCTAAAGGGAGAGTACTACTAACCTATGTGGGTTCACAAAATTTTGCAGTATATTAACATATTTCTCCTCCATTGTTGTTGTTGTTAAGCTTCTGTACATGTAAGATATGACGGCTGCTCTTTGGGGT
Organism: Epinephelus moara; assembly: GCF_006386435.1. Classification (NCBI taxonomy): domain Eukaryota; kingdom Metazoa; phylum Chordata; class Actinopteri; order Perciformes; family Serranidae; genus Epinephelus; species Epinephelus moara. The sequence goes on along the minus strand of NC_065524.1, from coordinate 22,987,945 downwards.
TGGCTATCTGTCCCGCTCCTCCTCCACTGTGCCTAAACAGCTGGATGACAGTGACAGGTGCATCGTTTTACCTAAAGCTGAACATTTTTCTATTCTTAGGCCACCAGAAGAAACATGCCAAACTTGCAGCGCTCAGTGCAGAATAGATGCTCAGTGCCTCGTCATGCTGCTGGAGTTTGTAGCATAGTTTAAATATGCGGCAAAGAATTAACAAAATTCCCAGCCCTCAGGAAAATACGCTTTCTTTTTGGCATGTCGAGTCGAGCTGTTGCTGCAGTTGCACTTGTCTGCGTCTTCCCTTTATTGTTCTTCCAAGCTGTTAGGCGATCTTCTTCTTCCTTTGGCATTTAAAGTCAGACAAGAACACTTGTAGGCATGTATGCTCCCCTGTCAGGTCTGGATGAATTTAATCCTACTGTACCTATGATACTAGAGAAAAATGAGTGTGCTCCCTTTTTCAGAATTGTGCATAAACTTGGGACCAAAGAATCAGTCCTCATGACATCCCTGCTCTTTACACGACACCAAGCCTGTGTTTCTATCATCAAGTAAGGAGAGTATACGACTAAGATATTCAGGTTTCTCTCTAAAAAGAAGAAAATAAGTTGCAGAATCTTCAGTGAATTTACCAGCACCTTGCCTATAGAGCGCCCTCTTGGTACAGATTAAGGGCAGCGTTCAAGGACACCAGAACAAAACCGATGTTTGCACACCAGGTCCTCTGACAGGAGAACAGTCTGTGTAACCAAAAGCGATGCAACAAATACAAACAAAATCACGTTTTCAAGCTTTGCACACTCCGAGTAAAATCCTTTGATGGCGGATTTATTTTTTATTTTTTTACTGAAACAGCTAAGTAACCTTTGAGACAGCGAGACCTTCCTACACGTGTAGAGGGGAGAACGACGCGCTCATTCATCTTGCTCCGTGTGTGTGTGTTTGTTCACCACTGTGTGTCAGAGTGAGGGTATGAGTAGCGAAGAACACAAAACATCTGCTTGCTGTGAAAATGAAGCAGCCTAATGGGGTACACAGAGCACCAGTTTCATTCGCTGAAGGGACAATCCACACAGGTACTATTTGGCACAGTGAGCGCAAAAACCAGCGTTGAAAGGCTAATGTGCCTCACTGCAGCTCTCACAAAACACTCTTTTAGTGCTACAAAGCACTCCACTAGTGTGTGTGTGTTTATTTGTGATCTCAAGCATCGTTATACAAAGTCCACCCTATCAGCTTATCTTCACACATGCATGTGTGTAAAACATGTTGAAATGATGTTTGACACAGCAGGCAGATGGAGAAAAACACATCTTCAAGCCTCAAAAGCCTTTAATGTGTGTGTTTGTGAACTGAAATGCTTTCTGTCTAAAATGTTATTCTACTGCGGCTCTGCTTGAAGATTCGAGGTATGTAGAAGGGAGTGCAGGAAGACGAGACAGACAAATAGATGTGAAGAGAGAGGGGGAGAGAAAAACACTCATACAACATATTACATGTAGTGGGAGGCAGGGAGAGACGTGCACGGAGAGATAGGGGGGGGAATGGTTGAGAGATGGCGAGAGGTCATCCCTGGGTAATTTGTTTTGGTCCTCTCAGAGCGCAGACACACAGGGAGCAGGTAAACCAATTACAGTGTGACATGAATCACTAAGACCTACAGGCAGCCACGAAGCTGGCCGGCCAGCCAGCAAGGCAGGGCAGCCAAACAGCCGACAGAGTGCACGCCGTGTCTTTCCCTAAGTGCAGGTCAATCACGAGGCACCGCCATCGCTCCTCCCTTGACCATGATTGCACATCTGGAAGGAACCGATGAGAGACAAAAACAAACACAATTTCCCCGCAGCGTCAGCAGCGCTGAGAGATCCTGTGAAGCTCTGACGGCTTTTTAACGTCTTCAATGGATCCACTTCAGAGCGGCTGCTGGAAACATTGTAATTGACCCCGACACGAAAACTGAATATGCAATGCAAATTTACACAAGCTGGGACTCCTGTCACGGCTTCATCTGTGACACATCAATCTCATCTGACAACGTGTGTTTCGGTTCATCAGTTGCATCCTGTTTTCACAACACAAACAATAATAATGATGCAGCTCTTTTGAAGAGGCGCGAGGTTGGATGTCAGATCCTGGTGGATGTCAGAGCCAAGCCAAATACTCCAGGGGTGGGTCGTAAGTATTTACAAGACAAAGACTTAAGTAATTACTTTAATGTCCTTAATCGCCCGACGGCTGTCAAAACGATGTTGTGTCAGGCCTCAGTCACATCAACGCCACTGGCGATATGACTGAGAAGCAGGCAACAACTTGTAAATAAACGATCATCTAGGTCCTTTTCTGCGTGGCCCTAATCCTCGAGCTGATGCTAAACTGACAGCAGCGTCACGGAAATCCGCGAGAGAGAATGAAGTTGACAAGGAGAGGGGATTGGACTGGATTAGATATCGCCTTGGCACTTGGTTTTATTTGATGTGGCCTTGGTGCACGTTGTAGATTCAGGAGGGGTAAATATTTGATGAAGGGCGTTATGGTGTTGGGCTTGCTGCTGCCAGGGGCTGTTCTGAGGGAGCAACTAATAAAGACAGCAGCAGGCAGGTTGTCGATCACCGCCGGGGCGCTGGCTGAGCACAAGTGGCTGGAGAGCAGAGTGTCGCCCCCTCAACGTGTTTACCAAAGCACCAGGTCTTCTAATGTTAGCTCGGCGGGCAAAGATAGCTCTTCCCTTGACTGTAAATCAGTATGCACTCTCATGCATTTATATACACACAAATGGAGAGCACCAGTGGGGCTGCAGCGAGACACAGTTGGAAGAGATTTCCTAAGATGTTAAATCTACCATGTTGCTGCCCCTTGAAATTAATAAGGGCCTCTGAACTGCTCTCTGAGAGCCACTAACTGGCCATTTGCACTGTCTGGCTCCACTGGAAAAGGCACTCCTTGCTTCCTCTCACGAACCCTTCTCCCGTTTTTTTCTCCGTCTTCTCTTCATCACACCCGCTGCTCTCTTTCCCCTCTGTCTCTTTCACCCCACAATTTCCTATCTTTCTATCCTCCATCTCTATTGTCTTCCTTCCATCTCCACCCTCTTCATCTCAGTCCCCTCTCCTCTCTTTCCACCCCCCCCTCCTCTCTCTCTCCTGACTCCTTGTTCCCTCCCTCCCACCTCCTCCTCCTCTTTTCTCTCTCTCTCTCCATTCCTCTGGCCCTAAAACCAGCCCCTCGGCCGCCCGCTTGCGCTCACTCAGATGGCTGTTACCATGACAACCCTGTTCTTTCAGCTCTTGCAAAATAATGAAGACAATGTGTTTTCCATTTAGATGAGTTTTCTGGCGCAGCGGGGAGATATGGAGTGTCCATCTTGCCTCCTCTTTCACTGCGGAGGAAATGTAATAAAAAAAGGGGTTTCTAACCTCTCTCTCTCTGACACTCCTTCGCTCTCCCTCTCAACACACTTACGCACACACACGCTAACACACAAGTTAGGGTGCTGTGTTAGCCAGCTGGGTGGTAAAGTGAGCTCAGTGTTTTTACCACAGCGGAGAGAATAGCAGCAAAGGGTAACGTCTGGCTGGTGTTGCAACAAAGCACATCATCTGCAGTGTTTGTTTTGTCTGCAGTGTCATCGTCGATGTAAAAAAAATAAAAAACTGATTGACAGGTCGAGATGGGACTTTGCTGATTAGAAGAATATGCAATGAATCCACAGTGGCCAACTTGTCTGTGATAGATTACAGAGCCCTGCACCCCTGTTGTCAAATCTGAGCTCTGACAATGACAAACTGTGAACATTTCAAGTCTTATTTGGGGTTTTTGGGACTTATCGATGATATTTTCACAGCATAATGCTCCGGTGCGGTAATAAATGCCATGACAACTAAAATTGATGGAAAGGGCTTGCTTGCTTTCTCTCGCCGGTGTGGATTTATTAACTTGCACAGCACACAAGGGGAACTGCAAATCCAACCACTTGTTAAGGACTGGAAAGTAACATTTACGCTGCTCTGAGAGGTAATTCAGTCGCAGCATTCAGGTATTTTCACCCAGGGGTTCAATGTAAACAAGCAAATCCAGATATTTTTTTATTGCTTTATTTCTAATGACAGCAGTGAAAGGCTTTGGCTGTGAAAGAAAAAGTAGACTTTGAGTAAGTCTTGAAAATTGGTCTATGTGTCTGAAGTTTAAAGGGTAACTTAAATATTTTTCAACTTGGCCCATATTTTCCCATGTTTTTGTGTCTAAGTGACTAATGCGAATACATTTTTTAAAGAATTGGTCCAGTATTGCAGCTGCAAAACAGGCTGCAATTTAACCACTTGGGGCATTTGTGCACCATCAATTTATGTCCACTAAAAGTGCTGTTTTTTTGCCACTGACAGGCTCCCATTGCTATAGAAGTGTCTGACATTATTATTAAGAGTAAGGTCCTTTTTGTTTCAACAGAAACGGTCTCAAAAACGTCATCACTACCCACCAAACTCCATTTAAAAAAACAGTAATCTTATCATCAGTAAATGCACTTCATTAAAAGTGAACAGAAACCATATCTAACTTTCAAAAGCCGTCTTGGTTTGTCTTTCCACTGTTCCAACAATCACCAGCTCTCCTTTGGTTGAAATAACCCCTTAACTCACCCAGCTAGATGTGAAAATATGCTGGCTCTATACACACTAAAATGACTGTTTATTTGAATGGAGTCTGGTGGGTTTGGCGATGGCGATTTTGGGGCTGTTGCTGGTTAAACAAAAAGAATCTCATTCTTTATCTTGGCTGAATCCATAATGTTGTTAGACACTTAGAATAACAATTGAGCCTGTCAGGTAGCAAAAAGAAAGCCTGTTTAGTGCAGGTAAATTGACGAGTACAAATGCCCCCAGTGGTTAGATTCAAGATTGTCTCGCAGCTGCTGGCTGCAGCAGTCTTGCTCAATACTGGACCAATTTCAAAAAATCTTCCTATCAGTCACTTAAACACAAAAACATGGGAAAACTGGGTCCACGTTGAAAAATACAGAAGTCACCCTTTAAAGGTGAAATACTTTGAGAGCTTTGGTGCCTACTTGTTTGTGCTCATAAACACAGTTAAGACTTTGCTAATCTTTAAAAATAACATGCCAACAGTTAAACGTCAAGGCAGCTGATCTTCATAGGTCAGGACTTAGTTTTCTGGATCGCACACTCAGGCACACTGTAGACCTCTTTGAGAAAATATATAACCCTCTGCCCCCGAGAAAGAGAGGACACACATATGAGAGAAATAGAGAGAGGGAGCAGTATAATATGTGTATGTCTGCGTGTTTACAGTGGAAATAGTGAGTCTGGGACATTTTCTTTGGGTCTCTTTTCCAGTGTTTATGGAGAGCGGTGAGGAACAACACTTCCTGAGAGGAAAGCCAGCTTTCCGAACCCAAACCCTCTTCCAAGCCCCGCAGACGGGGAACGCTCTGTCTCCAATTTATGTTTTCCACCCAGTGCCGCGTAAACACGAATGTAGAAAAACTGGTGTGCATGTGCATGGGTGTGTTTCAGATACTGTGCACACGCAAAACAAAGGCAGGCAGGCGGACTAATCTCGGACAAATGAGCCAAAACATCTCAGAGCACAGTGATAGCCCTGTGTTTACCAGCTGTAATAGACCTTTCTCGTGAAGAAGCTGCTACAAGAATATGATATAAAGAGGGTCAAGCTTCATCTAAAACCCACTCCACTGACCTCCTCCTACTCCTCTCTCAAGTTTTCTCTCCCCGGCCTGTCAACAGCAGTGACAGAGGGATTTAAAAGGAAAGCTGGGAGGAGAATCTCTCCTACTCTCTTCCTGCTGTCTCTCTCCCTGCCTGCCGCCCTCCGCTCATTCTTAATTACATCCAGATCAGACTATTAATGAAGTCAGTCTGCTTTTAACAACACCTACAGGGAGTGAAGGAGGGCTTTCCTCAGCCACTGAACATATCAAATCAAATCTGGCTCCCGGCCTTGACAGGTTTCGTGGCCAAGTAGAATGACACGTTAACGCAAAGAAAAGATTATGATTACTTTCACTGTTGATTCTTTTTTGGGTTAAAACAATATTTCACCTATTTAGCACTGTTAGACTCGTGATGGGCCATTTTTTGGCGGAAAAAAAGGCTAAAAAATTGATTCAACAGAACTAGAGATATCAGATTTTAATACATTCTTCTCCCTTAAAAGCTGGCGCCTACATTACCCAAAATGCAGATCATATGCCAACAATTTATGCAGGATTTATACTTCTGTGTTGAATCTGCGGCGTAGGCTCTGCGCAACGTAGAGCCTGCGGCGTACCCCACGGCATAGGGTACGGCACAGGCTGACATGCACCTCCCCAGAAATGTAACTACACGTTGCGGCGACGCAGACCTCTTGTCTATTTTTGTAAGCTGAAACCATTTCCCTCAGTGGAAACGAAGCTTTTATTTACTTTAATTTCGCGGATAAGAAAAACTAAATTGTGAAGACAATAAAGCCTCCACAAAAGTCTAATGTATACAATGTAAAATGCCATAGGTTTGTGCTAATAACGTTAGCATGTTATATTTGTTTGGAAAACGTGTTTAGTATAAGACAGTTGTTTTGTTGGTGAACCTTGGGAGTTGTAATGGAGCTGAATTTTGTAACGTTGCCTTTGTTAAATGTTGCTGTTGTCCCTGGGTTCATATGAGTAGAGGAAAAGTCCGCTAGCTGTTAGGCTAATTTATACAATGTAAAATGCCATAGGCTTGTGCTAATAACTTGTGTCCAACATTTAGTCATGTTTAATGTGTGTTTTGAATCAACTAAACTTTACAGCACTTAACAGAAACCCCGCTGCCGACTAGTGGTTTGGAGGTGTAACTGCAGAGTGACACAGACACACCACCGCACCAGTATAAATGCTCATAACGGCATAGGCCACGTGTGTAGGCTACGACATAGGCTCTGCATAGAGCTGAGGCACAAGTATAAACCCCTCTCAAGTCAGAGATTCACATGTTATGCTAGTAGCAGTAGCTTTAAGCTGCTAGCTTCAAGCAGAGATAAGGCCTTGGAGGTCTTGAAAGCTCACCTCTGTCTGACTCCACGATGCCAGATTTTGTTTGTTTTCATTTTTGCAGTCTTTAGCCCCAAAAGTCGCTGCCTCAAGTGACATAACTTGTGTATCAGATTCCACAAACTCTCTCTGGAGCACTTATGCAGACCTGTAAACAGACGTTGCTATGTTACAACATCACGAAAAATGGTGAAAAAGCTAATTCTTTCAGAAGCTGGAACGAGTGAAAGGTTGACATTTTTGCTTCACAAATTACTTGGTAACACTTTATTTGGATAGTCCGCCTAACCATAGTTCATAGAATATTTGTAACATTTCAGCAGCTTAATACTTAAGATTCAACTGTCTGACTTTGCTTGTAGATAAGTAACAGCTTATTTTTTGTATAATGACAATTCATGAACATATCAACATTTTCTCAGAATTATTTTGTTGAACTTTAACTGCTCACTGAACCCAAACAGTATGGGTTGAGTGAATAGTTCAAGGTCAACTATATTATTCTGTGAATATGTGATAAATTGCAACATATATTCTACAGATAAACATCTGTGGACAAGGTGAAACAGTTGAATTGTTGAATGTCAGCTAATAAGCTGTTGTTATGTTACAAACATTAGGTGGTCTTTCCAAATCAAGTGTTACCAATTACTTTTATGATTAATTGATAACCAAAATCCCTGCTTGAATTGTGTCTCTTGGCTGATCAATTAATAGCCCAATCATCTCAGCACTAAAGCTTCAGCGCTCTGCGGAACAAGCTGAGCAGATTCCTGAGCTGTTTGTGTGAAGGCGTTGGGGCTGGGTGTATCATCCATCAGCTCTCGGCTGTTTGAAGTGCAGTGAGGTGGTGACAACTCACCATGTGTGCTGGTGTATACGTTTAAACAAACCTAATCATCAGCTACAGAAACACCATCACATCGCCGTCTCTTTTTACGTTGTTTACTCGCCTGCTGCGAAGTAAAACTACCCACGTTTGATCCTCAGAGGGTACACCGCCAGCGATGCACATACAAACACGTTTTACAAATACAAGGTGGGGGTTGTACATTATATAGTTCCATATGTGTACAGTGACGGCAGGCTTTTGATGAGCAGGTTGGCCGTATGGGGGCTTTAAAGTGCTCCAGTGATGCTTCCCACACGCATTCATTTTTGATGTACAGCATGTGGCGGGAAACAGCCTCTGTGCTCCAGGCGCTCTGATCTTCTCAAGACACTCCTGTCAAAAAGCATGATGGCACAATGTGGACTGTAACAGTCTCATCTATGTGTTTACACATGTGTGTGCGTGTGCCACGAGGTGTGTGTTTTTGTCTGTGTGTGTACTGCCTCTCTCTGTAATACCATTGTCCGCTGCCACCTGCAGAGCACAGCAGCATTAGGGACCCCCCCCTTGCGCACACACAAAAATCCCAACAGATCAAAACACTGCACTCCATCAAATCCAGTGAAAAGCCTGTTTACTGATGATCTGGTGTGAAGACAACAGGCGGTGAGAGTGGGAGATGAAGAGAGGGGGGAGAGGGAGAGAAAGAGGGAGGTGAGGGGTGAGAGTGGATGGGGGAGTGAGGCAATCGGGGAGTGGCCAACTGCAGGGGCTTTTATTATCAACCATTGTAAAGGAGCTAGGTGGGATAATTGGTCTCCTAAGCTCAATGCGCAGCATGCATTTTTAATGAGCTCACACTGTTGCTCATTTAATATATAGGCAAGAGATTGCAGATGAGGAAGAAACACTGCGAAACGCTGATGTTTATAGTGAGTTGTGGGCTGAGGGAGAGATAGAGATGTTTAATTTGGCTTCTGATGCTAATGTTGTTAGTAGTTTGCTGCATAATTACTGTATAAATGTCTTATGCCAGAAAGACTTGTTCTGAATCAATTGTACAAACTGAGAGTAATAGACTGTACTGTATGTGCAGACTTGTGTGCATGAGTGTGCTTTCAAAGCTAAAACGTGTTTGGTCATTTAACCACACAGATACACACTGTACTACAGATGTGCTTGTGTGTTGTAACATGATTTACTGTGTTTACTGTTCGGCAATCATTCAAATGTCAACTTTCTGTTGTGCAAACGAATGATTAAGAGAAAGTCGCAATTAAAAACTAACAAAATCTGATTATTGTTGTGGGGTTTTGTTTTGCACGAGTGTGGACTCAAATAATGCATGACTGGCAAACACGGCTAATTGCTTTGAACATCAGTGTGATTATTTCACAGATGATGTTCATGATACATTTGCCCTGATAAACTGTGTACCAAGCAGAAAATGATCCTTATTAACATTACGCTGGTTTCCTACAGTTTCAGGCAAGTTGAGACTTTTAATGGCACTCAGAATTAAGTTAAGACCAATTTTACCATGACCAAAACAATCATGAACCAACATGAATTACTTAGGGTTTGTGACCGTTTTGCCTTAATGGCTACTGTAACATTAAACATGAGCATTTAAGGAAATACCAGTCATTTGTCGGTGAGTTTTCTAGGTGGGTTTCTCACTCAAGCATGTGGGATTTTACTGCTTTAATTCCCATCGTGCTGAATTTGGAAATACTTTGTGCACAAAATACACCATGCCTCGTATTCGTTGCCTTGTATTGGTTTCAGAGATGCTGCGAAATCTTGTCCAGGATACCATGACATCCTGTCTTGGCATTTTTAAGCTTCATTAAGACAATTTAATACCAATTAAGGCCTTGTTTTTAGATTAATTACTTCAATTCCTTTAAAGAACTTTTTAAGAATCCATGGGAGCCTTGTTATGACACGATACGATACGATATGATACGATACAATACGGTACGATACGATAGATGCGATGTGATGCGATATGATGCGCTATTCATTGTTGTCTTTGACTCAGGAGCTACACAAGTATTACTGCCTTACAATAATAGTCCAGAATAAATGAAAAGCATACAACCTAAAAATCTTTTAGGACTTTTAAAGGATCTGTGGGAACCTTGTTATGATAACGATACGATACGATACGATACGATACGATACGATATTGTCCCCGTAGGGAAATCTGTCTAGGACTCAGGAGCTGCACAAGTATTGCTGCCTTACAATAATAGTCCAGAAGAAATGAAAAGCATACACCTTAATAGAAAAACATAAAAACACATACTACACATATCGGTATTGCACATCAGCCATTTAAACGATATTGACATCAGGGCTGCAATTTCATTATCTATTAATCTGCTGGTTGTTTTCTCCATTAGCACATGAATCCCTCAGTCTATAAAATGTTAGCAAACACTGGAAAATTTCCGTCACAAGTTCCCAGAGCACAAGGTGATGTCTTCAAATAGCTTCTTTTCACCATTTCCCCAGCCAGTGACCACAGACTGTATCAGATTATTTAAAAAACGTAAATAAAAACATATTACATTATCTTTTTTTAAGGGGAACAGAGAGGGAGGATTAGCCACATGGACTTAAGAGGGTGACTGAATCTCACCAGCAGCTAGTAAATTTCCTAACTGACACACGGAGAAACAGGATCCACACACTCCTATCCAAATTCGCTGCCTGTAAGCCGGCGACTCAGAAAGGCCAACCTTCCTCAGCCAGTTGCTGTGGGGAAGTACAGTTAGCGAATAAAACACACACCAGCTCCAGCCAAGACTTCTGACCTGTCAAAGCACCTCGTAATGTTCTTACTGACCTCAAAGTAACAAAAAGAGCAACCCCTCGCATTACAGCGGTCTCAGACGGGCATTAGAGGGATGCACCGACCAGGAAGTTAAGAGGCTAGTGGCAGGGAGCACAAGCACCCGAGTTTAAGTGAATTAAGAAAACTAAGTCGTGTTTAGCCCCGGCATGAGTCCATCTCTCCTTGTTGGAGGGCATAGTGCCTGGGCTGCCACCTCGTAATAGCATTAAACACCTCCCAAAGTGATGTTTGGGAACGAGTACACCACAACCAAAAAGGCCGTGAAAGAGCCGCTTACAATGGAGGACTGCACTTGGACTTAGAACAAAAAAAATGGTTAGGAAGAAGGGGGGGAATTAAAGAGGGGTGGCAGGAGGGATAAAGAGAGGACAGGAGGCAGAGAGGAGAGGTGGCAGGTGGAGGGAGGTTGATTAATGGCAGGTCTTTTTTGCCTCTGTGTCTCTCTCCCCCCTCCTCCACTACAGTACTTCCTTCAGGGACCCCACAGACCTCCTCCAGCATCCTGCTCCGAAGCCCTCCGTGAGATCTCCAGTCTGGCTCCATCCATCAACCCCACTCCCATCCTGAGAGCATGAAGTAGCCAGCCACAACAGAGGACCCCACTCCCCTCTGTAGTAACCCTAACCCAGCCTGTTAACACAGCTCCTGTCTGCTCCCTCTGTCTTCTCTACACCAGGGCTGCAGCTAACAATTATTTCCACAGCTGACGAATAGTTTTGTCCCTGCTTACAAGTATGCAGTCCCACTTGAACAACCCTGTCCCTTAGAAATCGTGTTTGTATGTTACTAAACTGCTTTCTAAATTACGTTGTGTGTAATTGCTGCCTGGATTATGGTCAGAGACGTTTCTTTCAGGCAAGGAGGTGGTTGGGATGATGGTGGGCGTACAAAGTGCGACACCTTGACACCAGAGCCTCAGGTTCAAGATCAGACCCATGTCCTAGGCTTAGGCAATATAAATACTTTGCTTAAGGTAAGGGAAATATCATGATTTCAGTTAAAAAAAATAATGCTGTGGTCACTGCGAGTGAATACTGCGCTGCAAAGTTACCTATTTTTGGTGGACAACAGCCAAAATACATATTCTGCTGACATAACAGTTTTTCTGACTTTCCAGATACATTAATTAGCAACATTTCCTAATTATGTTAATAGAAAACATAATTTGTTTGGCATTATGTTCCCCTTAAAACATATTTGCTGCTTCGATTAGTTGTACACATTTCTAGGCAACAGGACTGCCTTGAAAAACCCTTGTTTTGTCCAACGGCAATGTCAAAATCAAAAAGAATTTCATTTTCAATGATTAAAAAAATTGAAAATACTAAGAAATTTTGATACTTCTTGATACAAAAACGCTTAACCTCCATGACGTAGATTGCTTTCTAACGAGCAACCATATAAAAACTTTGCAACTATAATAAATAAGTGGCAACTGGCAAAACTTTGATTAGAATTAGGGTTGCACAATATGCAAAGAAAGTCATAGTAGAATTATTCTGACAGATAGTGCATTTGTGATTTGAGTCGTGAGTGGGAAAAAATATATAAAAAATTAAACAAATAAAAATGAGGATGTGATTTTTGATTTATAAAAGGTATGCTGTCACACAATTTACCTTCATTTACAAACAGCAGCTCTTGTGATGTGGATGCTGCAGTGTGGATTGTGCAGCTTCATTTTGTATCACAAACTTGAATGAGAAAATAATAAATAAAGACGAGATGACAAACTATTAATCCTTCCACAAAACTGTTGAAGAATGACTTCCTGTCAATCAAACAATCCATTCATCGACCAATCCTTTCAACACTAAACTCCACCATTCAGACTTTATTTATACACTTTAGAAAGTCAACTTGTAGAGTTTCTAAGAACGACTGCATGGCACATCTTTAAAGCAGCTCAAACAAATGGCTGAAGTGTTTCCTGTCGCCACAGTAGGGGTGGACTGGACCTATGTGCTCTGTACATGTGTCTGTACACATTTCTGTTTATACTCCACTCTGTCAGGGTGGTTAAACAGGGTACGTAGTCATCAGGCCATGGCCGTTCTCTTTGATGCGAGTACAAAAGCTGCCAAGCGGATGTGAGCAACCCCCCCCCCTGCCCGCCACCACCACCAAACACCCCCGCCCCCAGCCCAGTGGCCAATCCTCTCCTCTGACTGAGCAACACACACAAACAGAGACGCAGAGAGCTGAGCATAAGCATCTGGATAACACAAATGAATTCTATTTTCTGACGGCAGACAGACGGACCTACCGGACGGCCGCCGCTAATCTGCCACCTCCCCTCCTCCTCCCAGCACCACCTATAATCCCTGACAGAGAGACAAACAGTGAAAAAGAAAGAGTTTAGGACAGTGAGAGGGACGCTTGCATAACAGTTAAAATAGGCTTGATGGTATCCCTCGTGCCTGAGATGAAATGGACTGCCCACTGGCTAAATAAACACTTGTTGGCCACTTTGCTAATGCCGCTCAGCACAATGGAAGACGGATGATGTTTCACTCACGCTCTCAGCTGCCTTGCTTGATTTGCTGGCACAGCTGAGTGTATATAGTAGAAGAAATAATAAACTTTGAAGTCCAATGAAAGCCGCAGCAGTGTAGGTCTCACTCAAGTCTCGTTCGGTGACAGAAGACTCAGCTGCGAATGAGAAAACACGCAGCAAGAGCCATATTTCATCCAATTAAGTGTAACGGACTTGTAATTTAGCTCAATCTCCTGTGGGTTTGTATGTGACCCTGCCACAGTGGTGCATGGGGAGTGGACATAAAGATGAGGTGTATGAATGTGTGTGTCTTGTGTGCTACAATATGTGCTTTGTATTCATTGCAGATAACAGGAGGCCGTTGGAGGAGAGAAAACAGCAGCCATTGATTTTGTGTGCTGGGCAGGCGTTTCTCCATTCCAGAGTCTGGTCGATACACACACCGAGAGCAGGGAGCACCGGTGGGGTGAGGGGGTTATACACCACTCTGGACACTGCATACACACACACACATATATAGGTGCAGTCAGCGGCAAGTGGACACAAGACCTGTCAGGTAATCACGGTTATCTTATTACCTGCCGGCACATTCACGAACACATACACACACGATCAGAGGCGAATACCTCCACTTTCCATACAGGCCTGAATGAAGGCGAAATGAACAAATGGACTCAATAAGGCAATTTCTTTACTGTGCGTGGGGCAGGGGAGGGAAGGAAGGGGGGGGGGCATGTTTCAGCATTAAATCCTTTATCAAGTAGCCGGCAAATCAAACATTGATTTCCATGAACCACTGTGCCGGGGGCAATAAGGATCTCCCTCATCAACAAAGGCAGTGCTGGCCACACACACACACACAACAATGAGTACACAAACAGTCCGACAGTAGGCACTAAATGAACTTTATGTCGAATGGTAATTGCAGCAAATCTTAATAGGAAAAACATTTGCGAGGCTGTTCTGTTTGTGGTTGGTCTGGTTTGGAGCCGGAGGGGAACAACGGTCAGCGAGGATCAAAGATGCACCACCTCAGCTGGACGTGCGTCCATTAGAGGGGCACGCTGACAAATATGACAGTTCAACTGGTGTTTATGTTTAATGAGACGCATGAAAGAAATAACACTGCTTTAACTAGAACAGCTTCAGCTGAGTTTCTATACTGGTGACCTCTGATTGTTCTAATTAGCAGGCCTAGCATATAAAAATATCGCAGTTTATAAAATCAAATGTGTAGTCATCCAAAGAGTAAAAAAAAAGAACTTTTTTAGCTGCACTAACTTGTTGTAAAGTGTTCTTTATTTGTTGAGACACCTGTTCATGAGTAGGTGCATATTATTAGCATAATTGACACCCTAACATTTTTATAAATCTACCTTTTCTGCTCCATTTGTGGGAAAATTTAATTCACAAAAATGTCAGCCTGAGAGTAAACTAAAATAATCACACTGCACTACCAGTTTTTGAAGTCCTGCTGCGAAAAATCAGCAAAGAGGCTTCAGAGTACACCACACAATTTGAAAATATTACTGCATCTGTCAAAAAAAAAAAGTTGTTGCAGAACCATGGCAGAAATATAAAAAGAATGATTTGGCATGAAGTTAGACGTGAGAAACATCCATGACCTCGATGTGAGGACATCATGGGGAAGTGACATATACACAGTCAACACAATACATCCATTAAAGGTGATGTTACACTGTCAGGTGCAAAAGAGCAAGCTCCCCTGGACAGATTTGCATACAGACCCCGAGGCAGCATGTGGGAGTGTGATCATTTTCCTACCAACTGCCGAATTGTACAAATTGCCCTGCCAATATAAGCCAATAAAATCTTGGACAAACAGAAAACAAAGTTGTTGAACCACTCAATAAATATTAGGGGTGGGGGAAAGAAACAATACATCATGGTATCACTATATTTTTGTGTGGCAATATCAAATATATATATTTAAATATAAGTTTTCCTTTGGGGACATAATTTACAGTTGAAAAAAGGTAATAAATCGCAATATATTTTATCGCAATATTAAGCATATCGCAACATATTTAAAATCGCAATAATATCGTATCGTGAGTCAAGTATCGTGATAATATCGTATCGTGATAGTATCGTCATATGCGCATCACACTGGTACAGTGACCAGAAAATAAAGTTTATATCATCAGCTTTTATTTAGGTTTCATTTTATTTAAGGCCGTCTTCTTCTTCCCTGCCTCTGTTGAGGGTTTACTACGTTTCTTGGCTCATTACTGCCACTTGTAGATCACTGCAATAGTGTAAAAAATCAGCAGAAATGTTTATCAAATCGCCTGCATGCATGCGCGACAAACAAAGCAGGGGCCCGTATGTAAAAACACTGCTCCACAGCACTACTACTGGTTGAAAACTCCACAGGGTGCCTTTAAAAACAAATCTGTTTGTATACTCCACAGGGTGCCTTTAAAAACAAATCTGTTTGTATAAGTGGTTCCTGCATGAGTCCCATGTCTCTTGTACTATGAAAAAAATATTACTAATCCTTCTGTCAGACCCGGAGATATAAAAGCATCAATAATCAGTTTACACAACGTCCAAAAACCTGCTTGGATGTAAGAGCATCAAGCTGAAAAAAAGTCACAACCTGATTAAAACGCCACTGAGCACACTAGGTCATTCTCAAACCAGCCCGCTCCCATGAAATTAAACTGTTGTGACATTTTAAGCTGTTAGCTGAGAGTCAGTCAGAGACAGAGGATGACGAACAGGCACACACAGAGGAACACAGAAACATACGCATGTAAAAGATACACGCACAGGGAAGCAAAATGGAAAAACAGGCTCAGGAAATTGGCCAGTTCCTGTATAAGAGAGGTAGAGAAGGGAGAGAGGAGGAGGAGGAGGAGGAGGAGGGGGGTCGAATGGAAGAAAACAAGAGGGAGAGAACGACGGACAGAGAAAGACAGACAGTGTGGCTTATGTAACTTTAGTGTCACTGCTATTTAGTTTCTCAGACACAGCGACATGTCAGATTGTCAAGAGTTTCCACTAATTATTAAAGCCTCAGAGTCTCCTGAGGAAACGGTCACATGTTTAAATGAGTTTTTGCGAAGACTGTCAGGATGTGGAGGCATGAACTTCATGTACAAGTTTTTATATTTTCACTTACACAGGCACACATTTATCACACGTTTGATCATTTGTGAGACATTTATTGACATGAAACAATCAAAATCAAACCAATGCATTAGTGTGAATGCTCAAAAAAGTGCTCAAAATAGTTGAAAATACGTGTCTCTGGTTCCAGCTCTGTACAAGTGGCAGCCAGCAACAGTTGCCTTTCTCTTGGCTTTTTCCCTTGGGATAAATTAAGTTCTATCTCATCTTATCTTATCTTTATGGCCTTGCCTCAGAAATGATATGGTATTCAGGGCAAAGGAGACCAGCTCCATTCATAGCCCTCTGTATCAAAAACTCAAAGACAAAAATAAAAGAGACTAAAATGTTGTAGTCCTCCTCTTCTTTTACTACCAACCTTTTGAGTATATACATATAAAGGTGACAATAACTAGCCAAAGTTTTACTGGGATAGTGACTCTGAATGGCAAGATTCAAGGAGACATTATGAATGAATGTAAGAATGAATAAGTGACCTAGAAGGGCACTTGGAGAACACAGAAAGCTGCCAAGGTCAAATCCCTTATCTTGCAATTTAAAAAAAAAATGGGGAAAAAAACATAATGGGGATCCACTCCAAAGTTTAATGGTAGTTTTTCCATCATTGTGCTAACAAACAAACAAACAAGCAAAAACAAAAATACAACATCCTTGGCGATGGTAATGAATGAATGGGTATGTGTGTTTGCAGTGTGATTATTCAGAGTTGTAACAACTACTAGATATTAGGGCTGCCCCCCTAATAGTCGACTAAACGTTAGTCGACCAGAAAGGTCATTAGTCGGCAAGATTTCACTGGTCGCTTAGTTGCAGAACAAACATGAAACTCTATTAGGAGCTGCGCCTTGTCAAAACAAATCAAAACCTATATGACTGGACCATGTGGGAGTTTAATTTGAAAGGACAGACACAGGAAGTGGCCACGCTCAGCAGTCATACAGGAGTCACGTTACAAACCAATCACAGCCGTCAGATATCTTTCTCTTCTTCTGTAAATATTCAGTCTGATAAATACGGAAAAGTTGATCATGTTAGTGCAGGGCTACCCAAGAAGAAGATCAGCTCTGCACTCAGGATTTTAGGTAAATAGGCTATACGATGCTTATTAGGTTGCTTAGCAACATCAGTAGCCCCTAGGGCCTGACCTTGCATGTTCCATGATCCAGACGCTTAAAGACGCGGCAGTTGTAAGGCCTCTAATTTCCAGGGCTGGTACCTGCGGTTGTTCCACAGGCTAGTTAATAACATGTCGGGCAGGAAATCCAAAGTGTGGGATCATTTTGAGAAGGTGAAGGACGAACCCAAGGTGATATGTAAACTCATCTTCATTGGTCGACTACAAACATGACGTATCATCTGAAACATGGAAGTAGCTACATGCCCATTAGCCCACAGCGTCATTAACAGGCGGCTCGCTCAGTGTGTGACGTGCACTTGTAGATAAAATATAGGCCTATATTAATGAAGGTTCATTAGTACGGTTTTGTATTTCTCTGTAATGTAGCACAGTGTTAACAATGTTACTGATACTATTCTTTCTCACACCTTCAACTCAAACCATTGTGTTGCCCCGCCCAAAATATATCATTTAATAATTAAATCAATATCATAAACATGCGGGCGACTAGTCGACTAATGGCCCTAAATGACAACTATTGGTCGACTAGGAAAACTCGAGTCGGGGGCAGCTCTACTAGATATGATTTTAAGGTAAATATCTTTGGGTTTTGGACTTCTGGTTGGACTAAATGGGGAATTTGAAGACATCTCTTTGGGTTCCAGGAAACTAAGGTGGGAATTTGAAGACATCTCTTTGGGTTCCAGGAAACTAAGGTGCATTTTCCCAGCATTTTATAGGCAAAATGATTACTTGATCCACTGAGAGAATAACCAGCAGATCAATCCCATAATGAAAATAATTGGCGGTTGCAGCCCTGGGCTGATTTGTCAAAATGTGAGCATGAGGATTGTAGAATGTGGATAATTTCACCAATAACCTCTGGCTGTTTCACAATGTTTACAGCGTTTGTGAGGGTAGAGAGGTGTTATTGTAATCTTGCTTTTCAGAAATGCTTGTTTGCGTAAAGTAGCCCAACCAGACCAGTCCTTCCCCTCACACAGTAAACTTTAACCTCTGAGGCCCGCAGAGCATGACAGATGACCCAGGCTGAAATCTGAGCCTCTGGCTTTCCACTCTAACGTGAAACCAGACAGAAACCTGACCCTCTGGATTCTCGCTGATGCATGTAGACTCACACACAAAACACACTGACGTTGACACATATTACAAAACGCACACAGACATGCATGCAGAGACACACAAAACACACAGTCAGAAACACCTGTTCAGTCCACACACACGCGCACCAAAGTACACACGGGACACAAACGATTCAACTGGCGCATAAAGGCGCTTTCAGTGACACAGAAAAACCTGTATTCAAGTGAGTCTTGTGTATCATTATCCTCATACACAGAAGCAGTTCTCACTTTAAACAAGCATTTCTCAACATGAGCAGCAGATATTACTATGGCTCTGTCTATTGTATCTGCTGCAGTGGGCGAGTGTGAGTGTGTCTGGAGAGAGTAACAAAAGGAACACAGTAAGTATGCACTGCTCATATTTCTCCAGCAGACGTGTCGAGTCTTTGTTAAAGGACGGACACAGTCGAAAAAGAAAGTATAGCGAGCAAAGAGGGGGAGGCGGAGGAGGAGCGTGAAGTGAGACTACTGTGTTTTCAGCTCTCAATACATTAAAAAAAGTGGACTCCTTGTGTGGTTGTGTGTGCATATGTTCATCTGTATGTGGCTTTGTGTGGGTGATAACATAAATTGTGAGATGCAGAATTCTGAAAACCAAACGCACAGAGAAAAAGTCTGATGATCATCTGAGAGTCATGGGCCCCAAAATCTGGGTATCGAACCTTGATACTTGTTGCCTGGTATCAGACAGAATTGTCAACGCGTTACCGTTTCCGTCTTCAGTCTGACAGTGTCTCCACTCTAAGTGGTTTCTGTGGGGGAGGGGGATTTGAATTTACCTAATCAATCACTTGAGACCCACGAATCAGTCTGAATCTGATGTAATTTTAAGTCCAGACTGATGTATAGCCACAGCCATACCATCACACCTGTTCTTTCAGGGTTTTAAGAGCAGAGCGGAGAGAAGAAAAACGCTTTGATAGCAGTGTCTACTGTGCTCGCAACTATTGCTATTACTCCTCAGTGGTTCTGGTGCACCACTTGACAACAGCCTCACAATGGCGTTAGCCCCGCACATGGCGCTAATTGGCTAATCAGCTCCTGCTCATTGGTTGTTTTTTATTTAAACTAGAAACTACTGTAGCATATCACAATACTAGATGAAACAGTCAACAACTGTTTTGTTCACAACCCAAAGATATTCAGTTTAGTGTCAGAGAAGAACATTTAAGAAGATAGAATCAGAGAATTTTGACTTTTTTTTCCATAAAAATTACTCAAACAGATCAATAAATGGTCAAATAAGTTCACGATTGATTTAGTAGTTGGGAAAAAAAATTGATCAATCATTGCAGCTGTTAAAGGTATCCTATGCAGGGATTGTTGGTAACTGTCTGTAAACACAATATTTAAACTTGGCCCTCCTCCCTACTAGGGGTGCAACGATCCATCGATCTGGATCGATATTGATTCAATGATCAATCCAGTGTCATCGATGCAAGGTGAAGACACAGATCTATATCGTCATCTTTAGGGTACGCCATTATTTTGAACGTCTGTCACCGTCAAACAGCAGCAGGCAGATGGCATGCCGTCAAGACAGTAAAAAAGAAACAGACTGTGTTAAATGGACATATATTATCATCTCAAATCGATTGCAGGCCCCTGAATCACATCGTATCGAAATCATATCGTTGCTGACGTAGCAAATATCGTATCCTTGTCCATAGAATCGTATCATGATGAAACGGGTGATTTACACCTCTACTCCCTACACTGCAAGCTACCATTGTAGGAACGTTAAATTTGTCGTGAAGGAAAAGCTGATACTTTAGCACGCTAACTAGCTAATTCCCAGCACCTATCTGCGCAACGGCAAACACGCCAACTCAACGTAGCTCTTAATGCCCATCCTCTTTTTCAGCCCTCTACATCAAAAGTGATCACCAACCCCAGATTCACTCTGGTTGTTTAACAAGCTTTTTGTGCTTGGTGTTTCACCTATCTATATTTGCGCGTTTTCAGCGCTGCATCTGTGATTGTCATAACTTCCTCTTGGATGCGTGCTGACCTCAAAGTCCTGATCTCACTTGTGCACTGTTATTATTTGGGAGCTACACACCACTGCCCAGAGGTTGCGGCCTTTACGTCCCGACCACAGCAAAATAGGAAGAAAATAAGAAAAAACAGGCAGAGGTTGATTGATAATGGTTGTTGATGTTAGTTTAAAAAAGTATTATTGTATGATGAAAGGAAATTGGTTTGCTGTGAATTCTAAACATGTGAAATGTAGCATTTCAGTGTTTTTCATTTACAAGGTTGTTGTTAAGTAAATCCGACCCTGGTGACGCAGCTCTGCATTGTATCGATTTATATAGTTTTGTTTGGTCTGGTCAGGGGCGCTTGGCTGAAAAAAAAAAAACATTTCAATGGAAGCACACTACTGTAAAGAGTTTGAAAACCTTTGCATCATATGAATAGACTACAGTTGATAGAATGTAAAAACCTACGGTATGAATAGCAAGTCTGCGTGTACACATATGTAAGTGTATCCTTTTCCTTTTCTCAGTTCATTAAGAGGAGCCACTTCACCGCTGGCTGTTGTGTAAGGGGGAGCAGCAGCAGCAGCAGCAGCAGCTCCGAGCTCATTGTGGATCCACTAATCCTTCACTTCTCTGAACTACGTCAATAACCGCTGCTGGCCGCCACCTTCCACTCCATTCTCTGCTCTGCCTCTGTGTTTTTCTCCCCCCAGCCTCTCCTCACCCTCACCCTTACTGCCCTGTAGCTCTCATTCCAGCCTTGTTCTCCCTCCAGCCCCCCAAGGTGCTGCTTGAAATCCATCCTATCTCTTTTCCTTCCTCTGGACAAAACAGAAAGGGTACATGGAGTAATAACATGGAGCAGCAGGGGTGGGATGGCCCTGGTAAGGTTATTAAGCCCCACACACAAACACACGGCTTGCCACAGGGCCACTGAGGTGCGGCCCCAGGGGGTCAGGGGCCATTTCTGTATGTGTGTGTGTGTGTGTGTGTTAAGATGGCACTTTATGTGTTCATGCTGGTAGGGGTGAATGATGAGGCCACCCACCTTTTACTGCCACTAACAAACTAGTGTCCGCTTGATATTGTTCTCTGAAGGCCAACACTAATATACACTACTGTATCTTTTTAGGCTGGAACCGCCAGTATCCAGTGCTTTGTGCTTTTAGTTAATATCTTTAAATTGGATCATATTCAGGCTGGAAAGGATCCAATCGCTGCGTGTCCTCTAAAACTGCATTCTTAGAAAGGAGAGGCCTCTTCAAACAGCATTTGGGCGACCATGAAATAGCAAAACTCTCCACTGAAACCTAAACAAATTCAATTCATTTAAGTGGGTTAACAGCTCCTCGAGGCAGAGTGAGACATGTTTCATTGCAGGTTTTACAGACTGTCAGCCCCTGTAGCTGGTTGAGTAAAAAGAAAACTCCCACATCAAGCTATAAAGAGTTCTTTGGTTTCCTTTTTTGCTCAAATAAAATAGCACGTATATACTGTACATAGGAATTATAGATGGAGCCAGATCAAAATGCTGCTCTAGACTGACCTGGACCGAGTGTGAGGAGAGGAGAGGAGAGGTCCAGTTGTAACTAGCTCTGTCTTTACAGCAATGAGGATAAAGGTTCTTTAAACAGGATTTGGCCTGACCCACCGCTCTGTAGCTGGGAGCTGATACAGCAGTGCTCGGCCAGTGGTGGATCATTTTTCATCTCCAAATCTGCTTTGGCATGGTCAGGAGTGCCAGTGTGTGCGTGAGTGTGTGTATGTCTAGAAGGGGAAGCATTGCACATACACAAAGCATGGAGGGACACTGCGAGAAGGGGAGTATAGGGGGGGTGGGAGGGGGAAGCAGCCAGCCAGGGTGCATTGTGGTCCATCTCTTGTGTTTTTTTATTGGTGCTACTCTGACAACACGAGGCCGGGTCTTCCCTCACTGCTCAGCTGAGCAATCAGGTCACCTCATCTTGACAGACACAAACACACGCACACACAGACGTAAACACGCAGGGACATGCACACACGCGCAGACACACAGTACACGCCGCCCGCAGCTGTTGCCAATGATGTCAGTCCTGATTTGGCCAAACTAGCCTTTTGTTTCACAGCATGAACACAGAACAGAGGAGGAGGCTTCATTTGGCTGTGCAGCAAGAGTGTTTCTGTCTCCTCTGAAATTGTTTGGATTAAGGATTAGCTACTGGTTGCTAACACGAAAGTCTGGAAGTAAAACAAAGACGTTTTTGTGCTTGAGCGCTAAATAGCTTTGAAAATTGATAATAACTTTGATAACCAGTTAATTGTTTAATAATCATTTACTACAGTCAAGTTATTGAGATAAATTAAATGGATATAATACCTTTGCAGCCATATGGCTCTATGATCTGCATGTACACACACAGCTAACATATTTGACTACAGCTTTATGTGATAATGTGTACAATGTAAACTATTTTACAGACCTATTTTAAGTTCCCAAATCCCGTCATCTGTCCATTTGGACATTTTAATTGCTGTCTTTTTACAAATGAGCCTTCTTCTTCACCCTCAGGTGTTTGCCTTCTTCTGATTTTTGCACGATCCGCATGACAAAAACGTCATCAACACGCCTGCTCGCTTGCTGTGAATTCTCCGGACAATTACCTGCTCTATTCACACATGCTCTATTGGACATTATAAGGATTTTGTACCAGGGAGCTGGCAGGAAAAGGTCTGTTTAATGTCCAATTCAACTGGTTTGGACACTTGTGTTCTCACATACAGCTACTCTGAGGAATGTCTAGATGATTTCAGGATTGCAGTATATGTGTGAAAGGGGCTGGAATCAGTTATATGTTTTGAGCATTTTAAGATCCAAAGTGGTGTGAACCGAGTTATATAAATGGTAAAGAGTGAATATAAGGAACAAGCGTGCAGCGTAATTTCACACCAACTTTTGCAAATTGTCAAAAACAAACAAACATAAAAAGCAACAAGCTCTTGATAATTGCCGGCCTCCACAGCAGGTTACTGACACCTCGCTGTAATGAGTTGTTCAAAAACTTGAAAAGTACAAAACTGATTTAGTGTAACACAAAGTTAGAGACCGCTGCTCTAGTCAAACACTCTCCCCTACCCCCTTTTCTCCAACACAAACACACACACACAAACACTCTCCGCCTCCAACCCCCTGATGTCTGTTGGCAGAACTGTCTGAGGAGCTTAATTGGTACTTTCTCATTTTTTCCTCTTTCTCACTCTCTCTCTCTCTCTCTGTAACTTTGTCACTCTCTCCTTCAGCTGTGTGTGTGCGTGCACATGTGTATGTGTCTGTTACGGTGTAGAGAAAGCACAAGTGTCTGTGTGCTTTCATGGCGCAAGCACAAGAGCGTGGGTGCCACTAAATGAGACAGAGGCCGAAGCAACTGCACACTCTGTGGCAATGTGATTGGGCGAGCCAACTCGGTTAACCAAATCTTGGAATGAGCCTCGACTGAATGCGGCGCACGCCACGAACACACACATGCAAGCGCGCGCACAAACACACACACACATAAGTTGTCCCAGTGCCCAGGCAGCTTTCCTGCTGCCGATAATGAGGAGGTTTGGAGATGTGCATTTGTTTGTGCAGATCTAAAACACACACTTTAATGGCTAACTCGATGGCTTGAACACTCTGTCAATCACACATCAGTTTCAGTCGACGAAAAAAAAAAATCAGCATTCTGCTTACTTTCACATTTGTGTACTTTTATTTCTGCACACTCAGAAACGCACACGGTGTCGCATATCACACCTGCTGACATGAGATACAAACATAGCATGAGACTCTCTTCTACTGAGCTATTATGCTGTCAGTGACATTTTCGGAAATAATCCTACTTCTCCTGACATTTCATGCAGCGGCTGGTTATAGTACACACTGCTGTACAAGCAGCCTGCCTCTTGATCTGAGATGTGTTTCGTGGAAGCCCAGCAGCCAGGGCTGCTTGTTGGAGCAATGATTTGATTAGGTCTGCGCTGATTACAGTCTTGTTGGTTACAATATACGGCTCTATCAGGGAGAGCGGGAGGGAGGGGAGGGAGCGGGAGTGATTGAGAGTGGGATTGTCAGTTTGTCAAGCTGTCAAGAGCAATGCTGTATTGTGCTTCTGTGTTTAGCCGGGGTGTGCGTGAGTAGCCGAGCGGAGATTCAAAATGAATCAGCTGATATCAAAGAGTACCAGTGAGGATATTAATACAAATCTGCGAGCAGTTATCAGCACTCAGGAGAGCGATACGATGCTGTGCGAGAAGAACTGGCCCCTTTGAATCTCATCACGGCAAGAAAAAAAAAGGAAAAAGGAGCAGTACATCTGGACGGCTCCCATTTCACAAACAACACTATCGCAGACAAACACTTTTAACGGCAAGTGCCTTGTCTTGGCATTGTGCTCGAGAGCTTGTAGACTTTGCAGCGCAGTGGCGCAGCAGCTCAACCGTGGTGTGTAATATTGGCTGAGAACAAATAATCTGAAAAGCCTCAAATGCCCTCTGCCTTTGTAAGCTTTATGAAATATTAACCAAATTAATCTACAGCCTTTTTTTTCCTCTCCAGAGTACATACTGTACTGCCACTGATTCACTATACACCAACAATCATCCCTGAGATTAATTCTTAAGAAATGCTGCAAACATTTTTGATCTCCCAAAGCCAGGGACAAGGTGTAATTATTCCTTTCTATATATTGTGTTTTCCATTAATTAGGTCTGTGCCAGTGAACGCTGCTCCGCTTGTCGAAGTGACAGCCACAGAGCCACAGGCGTCTCTCCACACAGCTTTATTCCTGACAGCGAGTGTGCCGGGTGGAACACGTTATTATAACATTACGGGGCTTAACAGACAGAGCAGTGCAGCATCTGATCTGAGGTCGGATTCGTGTCGTACCTCGTGAAAGATATTTTTAAAGACCGATATGATACCCTGTTTAGTAAAGCAATTTCTAGAGGCCTCAAGGCAGAACAAAAGGGCAGAGTTCACTGAGAGCAGAAAGAGCTTCACTCCAAAAACATGTGACCAGAAAATGAGGGGCCGCAAAGTAAAATAGAAAATCATTTGAAGGGATTTTATAGATTGCAGATTTAATGTCCGTCTGATGGAAAAGAGAGGGAGGGAGAGGAAGAGAGATCAGAATTAATCCTCTTAGCTGTTTGTTTGGTAATCTGATTTAGTCTGATTTTTAGGCTGCTATCTGTGGTTGTGGTTACTGATGCTGTCTCTGGATTGACCACAGCCATTTTCACCTTCAGCACCCCCCCTCCTTCCCCTCTGGTATATTAGAGTGTGGGCTTGGCATATAAACAAAATATTGGTACATAAATCCTTAGCACTGTTGACCAAATCCAGCAATATGTCTGCTTATGAAATGATTGCACCCCATTCTGACATCGCTCCGGAGAGGCACACTACGGCTGTCCCTGCTCCAAATAAATGACCTACTTTGCACATTAACACACATTTACATGGAGGCAAAATCCAGGGCAGCTTCATAGTTTCTGTTCCTGGCTCAGACACTTCTCGCTTTAAGTGGCTCCCGTCCAATTCTTAGAAAACACGGAATTCTGTTTTCTAATTCTCCTGCCATCTTTGAGAGGATCACTCAAACGGCGCGGCTAAATGCAGACAGGTTAAGCCATATTTCCTTTCAACCTCGCTGGAAAATAGGTGCGTAATACGTGCCAGGTTTTCAAGCAGAATTGTGCTTTTGTCGTTGCGAGCGTGTTAAAGGAAGGTGAGGCTGGCACAGAGGCCCACCTAAGGTGCTCCCAGCTCAGGCAGAGCTATTTCCAGACCACCAGCCCCTCCCGTCTCCTCCACCTCCACCTCTGGTGGGGAAACCACACCACTGCACAGGCCCCAGTCACAGACATGACTCAAGAATGGATCCATTATTCACAGAGGCTGTTAGGGGACTGGCACATGAGGGTGGGATGTGGCGGTGGTGGGACACGAACACTCACTTTTACTTAACTTGGAGCTGCTCTTGCAACCAAAGCACATTCAGAGAGTTGAGTATATTTAACAAAACAGGTAGCTCATGTATCATTAGACAAGTGCAGTTAAACAACGTCATGTAAATATCCAGTGTGATCTGAGTGATGTCGAGTAATTCAAACGGCGCCTAACAGAGCAGATTTGCCACTGTGTTCATGTGCGTGCTCCGTGTTGAAATGATATGCGTGAACTATCAGGGCCCATGTGACTGCAGACACACACGGAGACGCACAATACAAAGCAGCACAATGGCGCAATGAAAGTCAACACAGCTTTAGACACACACGTCATATCAAGTTCAGAGAACGCTTGACAGCACAACACAGCTCCACACAACTCGACATGGATGAATGTGTAAGTGCTCTCTCCCTCTCAGTCTCTTTCTCAAACACACACACACACAGGGGCCAGATTGTATACGAGTTTGCTCACGGACCATGATAAGAAAATGTGGTAAATGCGTAATCTGATATGCATGACTTGAGGTTTCTCTCTGCCTTTCTTTTCCTCTTGGAAATCACAGGTTGCATCCATAATTTACACCAGCCTCCGTCTGTTTCTCTCTTTTCCACTCTGCCCCCTCCCCTCTTTTTCTCTCTCCCTCTCTCCATCTCCTCTTCTCTCTCCTGGCAATCTGGCTTTTGCAGCTTGGCTCATTAGCATATTGCAGAATGTGCAGATGCCACCAAAAATTATTCACCTTCCAGCGCTTTGATGCCGTTTCGCATGTATACAAACTACACTGTCGACATTTTGCGCAGCCTCCAAAACAAAAGCAGAGGGACAAGGACTCCTTTTTGCTCGGATGTGTCGGGGGCCGTAACAGGACGTCCTTTAGCCTGATGTCTCCTCACATCTTCGCTCACCCCAATTACATCATCCGTCACATCAGTCAAAGGTTTTTGACACCGTGATGACGACTGATGGAGTGTTTCTTCTCAGGCAAGGTTTAAATGAACACTTAATATTCATGCAGTCCGAGGGATAACTGAATACATAATATTCATGCTGTTCAAAGGCTAATTGAACACAGTATTCATGCATGTTTTTGCATCAAATGAAGTCAGTTTATGCAGAAGAAAGCAAATGACTGGAGGACGGGGATGTGAGGATTAGCAGTTGTCCTCATCCTGGAGACTGATACTGATAGAGGCAGATCAATAGCCATACATGGTAACTAACTAACCATTGGTTCAACACTGCTAACACCGCTGTTCAGGTTTCACACCCTGGGGACAGCTTGAAGCGGAGCCAGAAAGGTATCACCACTGTGGTACACATGAAAGAATGTGGTCTTGTAAACATCCTTCAATGGGGCATTTTCAAATCGACCACATCAGAAAGGATATGGTGATATAGTGAAGCGCAGAATGACTTCTTCTTTGAGCTCCTGTGACTCACTGCCCTGTTACCTGACGAGCGCCAGCTGGTCGCCATGCAAAGAGGAAACGCCATGGACCACAAAATCTCAATCCCTATCACGTAAATCATTGCGTAAACATGTGCTTTCATTCTAAACAAATGGCGGTCAACCTCTCGGGGCGATTAATTCAGCGTGTTCTGGTCTTCATGTGGTCCCATATTGTTCTCTGGAAGTGTTCGGGAAATAAGACAAAGTAGTATCGAATAAGGACAATAAAGGCGCTTTTCTCCACAGATGATTTGAGTTTAATCGTTTGGTTCCCTACGTTCTTTTGCTTCTCTGAGTCAAGTTATATTGAAAGCACACTGTATGGCGTGATCACCAGTGCATTCTGTTCTAGGACAAAATGTGTGTTTGCTGGCTGGTATGACACAACAAAAGACGAAATCCAAACTGCGGCCGCCTTATCTTGTTTGCAAAACCACACTGGAGCATATCTGTATCGCCGTACGGGCTGATGCTTAACTGCTCGGATGAAGACATAGGTGATAAATCAGGATCCTTACCAGTTGTGGATGAGGACGCTCCTGTGTTTCCTATTAGGCAAAATCCGTTCCTTAATCCTCATCAATCACAGAGCGAGTCTGAAATGAAACAAAACAGAATGCAACGCACATCAGGGAGTGTGACAAAACACAATCTGCTTTTTAGTGATAGGAAAACAAGACTTAGGTGGCATCATTTATCGAGATGTAATAAAGCACCCTGTCGTGCATCTGACAGATTGGAGGCACATAACAAGGACTGACAGAGCTGGAGAGAATGTGCATCTCTAATCCCCGCCAAATATGAAACATGAAATACTTAAATGACAAATACAAGTTGATTTCTCGTCTTCCTCGTGAGTGTTTTGCGTCCGTCTTAGTTGCAGAAGCAGCTGTCTTTGAACTCTCCAGGCTCTAATCATGGAGGAATATTTCTCCTCTGCTTCTGGCTCTTCGCTGGCTACAACGATGAGCAGATCTCCTAATGGGACGACCACTCGCCGACTATTAATGCACTGGCTCACTTTACAGGACTGCATCTTTAACTCACTTTATTTCTGTGTTTGAAACTCCCACATCATTTCATTAATATTCTGCTAGTCTGCTTCCCAAAACCGTCTGGCTTACATTTTCTCCACATGTGTACTCGTACAGTAGGCGGACTTGAGCTATCTTCACAGGCTACAGATTGCCCCACATTTAATTACTGTTAACACCAGCGCTAGCAAGCTAAATACGCCTCCATGATTTATTCATTTTCCCCCATATTTGAGTCAAATTAAATTAGTCATATGAGTTTAATTAACTAAATATGATCTGATATTGTAATTTCACACTTGGATATGGGATACAGAGAAGGGTACTTGAGCACAAAGAATCCATGGTAAACCAGCGCTCATTAGAGGCTCTTGTGTGTAGTCATGTTGGCATTACCAACAGCAGCGTTAGCTGAATGATTTCTTCCTAATCAAGGTTTACACACTGGGAGGTTACCTTTATAACTTAAGAACTGGGATCACTCTGCTCACACCATTATTCACTGCAGCTATTAGTCATCGAGCCGGAGCTAATACAAGTAACTCCCCTCATATTTTATAGGACCTGGCTCTGCACGCTATCGTTACTGAAGACCACAGAACTGCACTTAGGCACAATAACAGTTTATTTAAAGGGCTGATTCACCTCCTCAACCACCCAAAAACAAGGAAAAAACATACTGTCTTATTTATCTCCAGTGGTACCTGAGTCTGAGAGATTTCTGCCTCCATCTTAACATTACCAGTAGTAATAGAAACACTGTTTACACACCACAGAGATCCCTTAGATCATCAAATCAAGGTCTACTCATTGTACCTAAAATCAGCTCTCTATCAGCTCATGGTGTTTTCAGTAATTAGGGTCCTATTCTCTGGAATTCTCTTCCACATGAACTACGGTCTGCTACAACAGTGTTTTTCGCAAGCACTTAGTTCGGTTTTTAAGTGTATTTTGATTTGTTTTAGGAATCCGTGTTATTATTGTTATCTCCCCTTTTTTTTAGGAATAATGATAACAATAATACCTTCTTTTCTTTTACGTTTGTTTTCATCATGTCCTGCTTGTTTTAATATATGTAATACTTTATCATTTTATATGATATTTCACATTTGTCATGTATTATGTATCTTAAGCATATTGAGCTAATATGCTATATAAATAAAGTTGACTTGACTGTTCATGGAATAAGATGTAGGGCTGTACCGTATATTTTGAGGCTTCATTAATAACTTTGACATTCAAATTCCACATTCCACGATACACCATAGTATTGCAATATTTTTATGTGGCAATATCGTATCGTCACACAGTACTTAAATTATTAATATCACAAATACAAATTCGACTTTAGGTAGCCAACTAGAGTAATATAATCAGTTGCTTTTTCAGTCCACTAGATACATTTTGCTGCCAAAAAAATGGCCAAAGTGAGATAAACAGACTAAAAACTTAATCTTATTACATAAAACAGATGCTGACAAAGTTTTCCTTTGGGGATATACTTTACAGTCGAAAAAAGGTAATAAATCTCAATAATATATTTAAAATCACAATAATATTGTATCGTGACTGTATCATGCTAATATCGTATTGTGGAGCCTCTGATGATTCCCACTCTGAGTGTTTGTGGCACCAAGCCAGGGCATTTCCCAGCACCTTTTTGGCCTGGTTGCTTTAAATCAAAACATGATCTTTTCCAAACCATTACCAAATGGTTTTGGAGCCTAAGCCTAACCACACCTTCACCACAGCTTTGTTGAGAAACAAAGTTTAAACCTATCCACTACAAAATAATAACGTACTATGCAAACATTTGTTCAGCATTTTCCGTGTGGTCAAAAACAGTTTGCCCTCCCACTTGCCACACACAAAGGGAAGCACACTCCTGTATTAACCGGGAGGTCTAGCAGCAATCTAACAGCACCATAAATTAGATGTACTTATTAAAGAAATCTGATTTAATGAAGAGGACTCACTTAATTATATGATGACATTCGAAGCCTCAACAGAAGCTAGGATTCTCTCACCTCCACTGCATAGGATCCATACTAAAAATGTACGTACAGACAAAGCCAAAAATGGCGTGCTCCAAGAAATATTCGACAGTTTCTTCAATCAGGCTTCAACCTCACCATCGGCCAATTTCCTGTCTCCAAAATGTTCGTAAGCATGGGTCAAAGTGTCTCCCATCAAGTCTGCTTTTATAGATCACAACTTTTTCGTGGGAAATGGCGTACGACTCTTTCAGGCCTCATTTTGTGTGTACGAGACCCCAGAAGCAACAAAAATGTGCTTCATTGTAATTTGGGTGAACTGAGCCTTTAACAGGTTTTAAGAATTTATCTTCCCTCATAAGAAAAATGGCTTACAAACACACTTTTAACCACTTCTATTATAAAAAATGAAAATATAAAAATCTTTGCAAACAGCATATTCACAAACACAGTATATTTCAACCATTTGTAAACGCTGGTGTCAGGGGAAGGTCATCCTTTTGCAGCGAATCAATGATGCTCACACAGACTGAATCACATTCACCACAGAACCTGCTGTGGGTTTTCCTATTCAATTGCACCTGGTAATTTCTATGCCCGAGTGTCTTTAGTTGACTGAGTAGCTCTAAAGCATAATATCTAATGCCGGTATTATTTCCCACTCATACAACCGCTACATCATGGTGTTAAATGAGCTGTAGTGAGCGGAATAAAAAAGCACACAGTAATTTACTGATCCCTGGTAATGAAACATGAGGCCGGTGTGGCATGTTTTCTCACTCTCGCAGAGAGGAAATATGGCTGCTGAGAGCTCCGCCGGCTTGCAAAACACTGTCACACCGCCTCACGACACAGGCAGAATTATCAGAGAAAAACAAATGGAGGCATTGATTCACTAGTTGTTTATTTACAGCCCTCTCCGGAGAAGACATAAATTCCCCTGTTGAGGCTTTGTTTCCCCATCATACGACACAACGGGATGCATGAGAAGAGGGGTGAGCAGGCCACACACACACAGGCAGACAGAAACACACATACACATGTCAGCGCACATGCACAAACACACACAAACGTCTTACATCTGGATTAATCTCCAATGGGCATCGTCACAGATGCCATTAAACGTAGCAGAAGGCGAGAATCATGCAGGAAAGAGGCTGCCATCTGAATAATTTATTCAGAGGCTCATCTTGTCTCACACCAGGGGGATTTCTGCTTTCAATTTACACTGTTCTCCTCCCCGTATTCAAATCAGGGAGCAGATTTGTTGTGATTGGCACACGGAAGGTCATCGTTAGCAAGCTAGCGTCAACGCTGCCCTCAGTGGGCTGGTATGCTGGTCTATTAGCACACCAGGGTAGTGCGTGTGTACGTGTGTGTGGCAGTCTTTGTTTACCTCAGTGTGCGCTGGGTGACACTGGAGAATAGGCCTGTGGAGCGCAGAGACAGCAGTGTGTGTCTGAGCTTATTAGGCTGCTTTCCAAGGACACGGGAGGCTCTAGACATTACACTGGCTGGGGAAAAAACACTATAGCTAATCATAGCAGGAAGATGTTAGGACTGCAGACACGGAGCGAGGGGTAGGGGAGCAAGACAAAAAGTACAAGGGAGCGAGAGTGAAGGATGAGGAGGGGGAGGAGGCAAAGAGGAGTCGGAGAAAGGAGGGAGAGAGCAGGATGAAGTCATGGCTCTCATGCATGTCCTCACTCTGTGTGTCACACTGGGACTGGGGAGTGGATGGAGAGCGTTTCAGCTAAGGCACAGGTCATGTGTGACAGGATGAGCTGCCATTAGGCAAAGGCACACAGAGAAGCTGACAAGCAAGAGGAGGAAAAAAAAAACTCTCTCGGAGTGACAAACTGCATTTTCAAGTCCTCTGTTTGAAATTTCCAGCATCCGAGGCGGCACAAAGGATCTGTTTTGTTGTTTTGTGCTGTTGTTGTATGATTCCTTGGGGAACGGATCAGTCTATTTCACTTTACACTCGATGTAGGCGGCGCACATGCAACAGAGACAGAACATATTCGAGACGCAAACACTGTGTTTGTCTAAAGACACTCGCTTCTCATTCTCTGAAATGTAATCTAAACTTTCAGAAAAATAAAACAGGTTACGAGGTTTGCTCGGGGGAAACTGTGCTTACCAAGCAAAATGCCCTTGTCATTTCCAGTAGTAAATTGGTATGTGCTAGCTAGCGCTGATGACAGGACTTGGCTGTTTCTGCCGTTACAGGCATGAATGGCCCTGTAGTAGCCGGGCACAGTGCAGCGGTTCAACAAGGCCTCTTTAACCAGCTGAATGACAGGCGAGCAGACGGGCGACGAGCCAACCACAGACATTCAGCTCTGGCTGCTGTAATGATGCCAATTCAGCCAGACCAGAGGGACCACGTGATGCAGGCAGAAAGAGTGGGAGAGGCGAAATCTATGAGCACATCAGCAGTTAGGTCACCAGGCTGTGTCTTCTCCTCCATGAATCCCCACCTCCATATGTCTCCAATTTTTTGGCCATTGTGCAGCAGCGCTCTTCTGTTTACTCTTTAAACACTTTTGTTGTCTTTTTGTTACCGTGGGGAGTCTATGAATGTGCAGGCTTGTTGCCTTGTTAAACTTTAAAATGTCAGCATCCACAGCCCCGAGCGTTGCGTCAGTAGCCCTTTGCGCCCTCTGCTTCGTGGAAATCTCCGTGCAAACTGAGGGGAAACTCGGCACCACTATGACAAAGCATGGAGGAATGCACCAGCGGATGTGGCTCTCTCCCTCTCTTTCTCCTTCTCAGTCAACCCCCGTCTCCACCTCCTCCTCCTACACCTCCTCCCCCTCCCACTGTGGGCAGGTCCATATGCACCCAGTAATTATCAAGGTTATTTTCTCCAGAGGGCCAAATCCCTGTTTATGGGCATGAGCGTGTGTCACAGGGCCCTGGCTAAAAACCCACAGGACGCTGACTCTAGACAACCCCAAAAGAAAATCTCAGCTTCAGCGACACTGCGGTTTCCAGACCCTGCTTTGCTTTTGCTCCAATTTAAGAAAGAAAGAAAAAAAAAACATTTGTGATTTTCGGTAGCTGTGTCATGACCTCAAGTGAGACAGCAAAAATGTTTCGTGTGAGCTTCGACCTCAGCTCCTGCCAAAACCTAGGAGTTATTTCTGGAAACTTAACAAATCGTATCTGGCAGGAAAGAGAATTAATACTCTGACAGTGAACCCAAAACACAGCAGAGCTGGACAAGAATGTCTCTCATTTAAATCAGTGTTATTTATTTACTGCAGACATGAGTGTTTTTATATTAGTTCTATTAAAATGTAGGAATTATTAGTGGTTTTGATTTGGTCCCTTACATGAGCCAGACGCCCTGGAGAATTGTGACCTGGGCCACAGCACACATTTCCTTTTGGCAAAAGCCACACAGGAAGTGAAGACTGTGAAAGGCCAGTGGTTAACAAGCCCTGTGAAAAAGCACTAACCAATCCAACAAGCTAGGTATTATGCCAGTTAATTAGAGGCAAACAAGAGGCAACTCTGTCTTGTGAATGGGAAACAGAGTAGGCTTGTTCTCGTGCTACAGTAGGCTCGTCTGCAAACAAGAGCCCGGAGCAACCTGAATTGCAAGCTCAAAAGTAAATTTGCATGTAACTAACTGTTAGCCAGGGTCAGCAGTGTACACACACGCACACACACTCCGAAAAATCGGCTGCTCCCTTCACAAAAGCTGCTTCCTCTCTGTTTCATCACGCAGGCCGGGCTTTGTTAGCGTGCGGAAATGCCTCCAGAGGGAATGAAAATACTGGCAAGTCCCTGCAGCTCTTTCTGGAGAGAGACGTGGGGGGAAAAGAGACGGGTCCTGCAGCTGCAAGATCACACACACGCAACCACACACACGTATGCCAAGTGCCCATGTAGGTTGAGGGCTCAGGTTGCGTACAGAGATAACCGTGTTAACCTAAAGAACATAAACATGGGTGTGTGGTTACAGGGCTGTCAGGGCACCGGAGGAGTCAGAGGAAGCGAACACTGACGGTACAGAATCTAAAGTTGGACTTATGTTGTCACGGCTGCCGCAAAATTATAGGCGACGTCACTGTGAAAGCTCATACCACTGTTCAAATCAGGGGTTTTCCAGCCTGGGAATTACATTCACAGAATTAAGTGACCCTGCTTCCTCGATACATTAAGTCATACAAGTATCTTGTTGAGAGATCCCGTGGAACAGTCCTAGAGAGGTTAAGAAAAGTTGAGATATCTGAGGAACTTTAAATCAGAGGTGACGTCCAGAATCGCTACCTATCCCTCTGTTTTATATACCCACTTATCCCCTTCAGGGTTGCACACATTCACACCTCCAGTCAACCTAAGCTGCATGAAAAGCAGAGCACACAGAGAAAACACACGCTGACACCCAGAGAACGTGAAAAATTCATCGTTTTGGGCCCTGTAGGTGCAAACCCTCAACCGTCATGATAACCACGAGCCACTGTGCAGCCCAGTACCTTACTAATGCTCTTAAAATTTTCTTAATATTCCATTACCTCACTCCGCGGCCATCTCGGTTGGCGAAAACACGTGTTTGTAATCAGACGACAGCACTCCAACAACAGATGATTGCAATCAAACAGTCAATGGGCAGCACTTAAGGCAAAAATACGCCATATTAGTAGGAAAACAGAAACCCATGATTTTAAAGGAATACATGATGTTTTCAACAGATTGGCCCATTGTTCCAGTAATGAAAGTGCAGGCACTGGAATCATCCATGTGCTTCATGCTGATCGTTCCTCTTCAGCATGTTAAACGATAGCAGCCATTACAACTAGTTTTATCCAAAATATGAGGTCAAACCATTCAGTAAACAGTTGTCAGGTATATTTGGTATTCTGTCCTGCAAAACTGTAAATCATGAGATATTTTTATGATACACTGAACAGACTAGCCGGGGTAATTTATGGAAGTATTTCGGGAAAGAAACGACTGCACACAGTGAATTTCAGCTCTGCTCTGTCTAACTGTGCCACCCACACTCACATTCAGTTGACCCAGGGAATTTAAAACAGTATGCTATTTTTATTTAATATTTCATGTAAATTGTACCTCCTACACAAAACTGACAGACTCAGCCGCCTTGCACCGTGTCTTTTCATTACAGCTGCTACAAGTTTTCAGAGATAATATGAGTCGTCGTATACTATCAGGCAACACTGTGTGCATGCTGGGGGTACGTTCTGGTGCTTCAAAACCTTTAAGGGTTAACTAATAAACA
This sequence comes from Epinephelus moara, assembly GCF_006386435.1. Lineage (NCBI taxonomy): Eukaryota > Metazoa > Chordata > Actinopteri > Perciformes > Serranidae > Epinephelus > Epinephelus moara. Next base: position 22,951,602 of record NC_065524.1, on the reverse strand, counting down.
GTATCTACCACACAGCACTGTGCTCACCACCTCCACTGAAAGGAGCTTTAGAACAGATTCCTACAGGGCCAAGGACGTACAGGTTTTAAACTGGTTCGACAACAAAAACCTTTTACCGCCTCGTTTTGTGTCATTTATATGATTCCTAATTTTGTCTGGTATATGAGCTGCATTCATGAAGCAGTTCTCAACCTGAACGAGACAAAGTGCTTCACAAAGCCTCTAATTTACCCAGGCTCACACACTAATGGTGGTGAAGCTGCGTTTAAAGACACTGGCCCGCTCAGCCGGAACAATTTGGGGATCAGTGTCTTACTCTGTCTTTGACATTTGGAGGCGATAGAGTAAGGATGCATGGATCGTGGATGTACCAGTGCTGATACATACCTTGTTACGCAGATCGAGCACAACGCAAACTCCACTTCAGTGTCTTCGCTGTCAATGTCATTATGAAATGAAGTGTTTTTGCTATCAGTTACATTCAGTCAGTCCCTGGCCTTATGTTACACGTACCTTATATTCAAATGTTCTTAACTAGTTCCATCTGAATTTGCATCAGCAGGGAAAAACTTTGATCATTGTGAAGTCCCCAGTGTGTGTTTCCATCCCTTATTTCTTATGCGCATTTTCGATTTGCATGTGAGATGGTATATCTGTAAAGGTTAAATGGGACTAAGTGCGATAGAAACAGATTCATCAGATAAATTTTGATGTATGACCTACCGTCATTGCATAGGCCACTAGGATGACTCTGGATGGCTTTGAACACCAGACTTCTTCCAAAAAGCACATAGCCTCTGTATATATTCTTAGTATAGAGTATAAGTTGTTAAGAACTCTCAGGTTCTCTCCGTCATTAAACATCCATTGTTTTCCTTCGTTAGAGGTTTGGGTAACGCTTTACTCGAAGATATTTACATAAGAGTGACATGACACTGTCATAACTATGACATGACACTGCCATGAACTTGTCATAAACATTATGTACATTAAGTGTCATTCGTTTTTTGTAATGACAAGTTGACACTGTTTGGGTTGTCTTGATTAAGACAACTTGACATTAATTAAAGTGACATTACCCAGAAGTTGTCTTTGTCATGACAAGTTGACATTAATTTGTTTGGGGTGTCCTTATAATGACAACTTAAAATTAACATAATGTCATCCTGGTTAATGTCAAGTTGTCATTATAAGGACATCCCAAACAAATTTAATGTCAAGTTGTCATGACAAAGACAACTTCTGGTAATGTCACTTTAATTAATGTCAAGTTGTCATAATCAAGACAACCCAAATAATGTCAACTTGTCATTACAAAAACCGGATGACACTTAATGACAGCAGTCATAAACGTTTATGACATGTACATTATGTTCATGACAGGCTCATGACCGTGTCATGTCATTGTTATGACAGTGTCATGTCACTCTTATGTAGATACCTTCAAGTAAAGTGTTACCGAGGTTTGACTGGCGCTCTTTTAATTCTGTCATCCCGTTGCGCAATTTTCTGCTGTAGTGCCAATGCTCCCAGTAAGTGCACCAGACTTTAAAGCCAATCCTACATAGTGGTCAAACTGTGTAACTACAACTTCCAGGTCCATCATGTGATGCTATTGGGTCCAAAAAGACTTTTTATCGACTTACATTGTGAAAGAGAAAAATCAGTGGACGCACTTGTGTCACAACCCACGCTAAATGTCTCGTTTCACCTTCAGGATTTGATCTATTAGGTCCGATAACATTTCGAAAGTCTACAAAACTATTAAATTACTTCATTCTCATTCGAGTTAGCAGAGCGCTAAACCGGAAGTAGCTGGCTAGCCCAATGGAAGTTTGCCACTCGGTCTGCAAAGCCTTTAGGGGACCTGCTCTATGAGTCCAATGATAAGGATGATCTATGTAATTTTGCATCCAGAATGTCAAACTTTTTTAGCTGTCATGTACCACTGAACAAATTTCTTGGGAATATACAACCTCCAACGCTCTTTCTAGTTCTAGACATCCATGGTGGCACCTGACTGAAGAATTAGAACCACCTACTACTTATTTCGAAGGAAAAGCACATGAATTTGCATGTTCTTTTGCCTATTTTCTGAACATTTGGATAAAATTTGTGCAATATTTGGATGGAAACCCAACTACAGCAATTTGCTTTTGCATTTGCACAAGCCAGGTCCCACATACTCTAAACAAAAACATGCAGGTTGGATGAAAACATAGCTTTGCATTGAGAAAAACAGCTGTATCACATAACTCCGGTGATGATTCCTTATGTTTACCCTCATTTAATCCTTTAAAACCCTGCTTTTCAAAGACAGGTTGAACAATGGCGGCAGATGTATAGATGCAGGTGGTATGAACTCATCGCCAGCTGTGCAAAACGCTGGTTTCCCCAAAAGTGTGTTCCTGTAACAGCAGAGAGACGGACTTCTGACCAAACAACTGACTGAAACACTGTCTTACCGCAGAGATATCAGGGGAAAGCAGATTCAAGATGTACTGACAGAGTAGAGGAGCTTTCAAGACAGCTGCTCGAGTTTCTCTCTGTCACTCTCTCCCTCTCTCACACACACACACACACACACATACAAACACACACACACTCCACTCCCTCTCTCCTTTTTAGCCAGTGACAGCAGGCACCCAGCGATGACATGAGGAGTGTCTCTGGCAGCCAGTAAGGCAGCACTAAACAGACAGAAATATCTGCTCTGACAGACGGACAGACCGTCACCCACTACGACATGCGTGCAGCTGTCACTGAGCTTACCACTCCTCCTCCCAGCCCTCTGGTTTGAGTTCCCTTTATGCAGCGCTCTCTCCACTCTGAGCACTGTTTCCCTCATTTTTTCTTTGTTACAGCTATCATATACTGCACTGAAAAGCTACACCTACATTTAGGACATTGTGCTTGGCTCTGCTTGGCTCGTGGCCACAGAGGAGGAGGTTCAGCTTTCATAAGGCCAACTGTTGAGCACACAGCCATCCTCCACTTGATCAGCATTGGCCTGCACAGGTCCAGCTCTCTGCCCCTTTTCATTTACTTGTTCTTTTGGTGTTTCTTTCTTCCACACAAGAATCTGTTCTCCCTCTGTCTGTTTCGCTCTCTCTTTCTCAGCCACAGCCGTTCTCAATTAGGAGGGTCAGGGAGCGGAGCGGAGAATAACTCAGGCTCTGGTATCTGGAGCTGGAAGGACCCAAAGATCAGCAGCAACAAGAAACCACTGCTATAACGCTCTGCGCCAAAGACTGGGCTGTGGCTGCCTGCGTGTTTGCATGGGTGTGTGTGTGTGTGTGTGTGTGTGTGCATGTTGCATAAATCTGCTCAGTGTCAACAGGTTGTCAGTGACCTCTGACCTCCACATTTAAACAGACTATGAATATGACAGAGCAGCTAATGTTGTGATTGGCGCAGAGCTGTCCTCTTTCCTGCTGGAGTTTAGATCTCTTTGCTGTTTGATTTAAAGATTCTGGTGTTAAAACAATGGAAAAATCACTCACACACTCGTGTGCAGGCAGGCACACCCACGCACCACATCGTCGCCCCGTGTAGAGAGCGACTTTAATTGCTTTGTTTCAATGGTCCCCTTTGAATGGGAGAGAAGCTGGGGGCTGCAGTTTACAAGACACATCTGCAGGTGTTGCATTTCAAACCGAGAAACTCAAGCTGCGAGGGAGAACGCATACACTAACGCGGGCGCGCAGATAGAGGAATATACAGACTGTCTCTTCCTCTCTCGTAGACACACACACTGCAGGTGCGGCACTGTTCAGTACTTTCCTCCACGGCATTCAGCCTGGAAATGCTGGCACATCTGAGCGAGGTGAAATTGAAAATCTCTTAACATCTGTGTCTCGTTCTATCAAAACACCGACTTTAATGTGAGACAACGCACAATATATGACAAGACAAAGCTGCGGCGCAGTATATTGAGCACAGACGTGTCAAATCCAGAGAAAGAACGTGCTTATCAATGCGGTTCCTTCCAAGTGGCTGATGCTTCCCGGTAGGCATTACACACCAGAATCCTGACAGAGCCATAAATACCACCAACTAATGTGGCTCAGGGTCGTGTGGGTTTTAGATAACCTCTGCATGGCCGGTACACTTTGTGAAAAACTACTTTAGTTTGCTGCCACAAAGCCACTTGTACACAACAACCCCCATTGAGACCTTAGAAAATAGCTCATTCAGAACTATTTTCACCCGTTTAATTTGCAGAGAGCAGTGTCACTATGAGAATCAAATCTGTTTGTTATAGCTCAGAGTCGAGTAGTTTGGAGGATCTTGGGTAGCGTGCCTCCTAATTCACTGAAAGAAAGAGCAATCAGCTAAGCTTCAGATGGCATCCGACAGACGACCGATTCAATCTCCTTTCTTCAAGCATCCCTATTGTAGTGTTCCCACACACTGGCGTGCATGCCGCATTGCACACATTTCTGATAATCTATGCAAATAGGCCACAGATGGACGAGTACGTATCTAATTGAGAAACATATGTGTTGCACTTTTAAAAATAATAATTCTTGCATCTCCCTTCGCTTTGTGCTCTCGTCCCATCCCTGCCATCCTTCGTTCATTCACTTGGAGTTACGTGTGAGTGCGATGCTGGCGTCTTGCCACACCATTTGTGAAATTATTCAAATGAGGACACCATGTTTCTTTTGTTTACTGCCTTGAATGGTGACACGGAAACAAGGTTGGAGTATTCATGAACGCCATTTCTCACTCTCACTCTACCGACTACCACCTCCCTCTCTCACCCTCTCCCCCGTCTCTCTGGGAATCCTGCCGCGGCATTGGAGGAACGTCCCCGGCATTATGAGAAGCCATTAATGAGTGTGTGGCGTGGCGTGTTGTGATGCGTGGCATATTACAGCCATTCATCAGGGCCGGGAGACACTTGACAGGCGGACAGCCAACAGGTTGTGTAATCATATAACACAGCCATGTCAGGCCTGCCACGGCTCCGTGTCCCATTCAGGCCTCTAATGTTGTTTTCCTCTGGGTAATTGACGACGGCAGACAGAGAGAGAGACCCAGTGATGGATAACATCATGGACTGACCGGCGCAGAAAGATGGCGGCCTACTGGCGTGATATCATTTCAGATTACATCTGCATTTGGAGAAATTTATGAGAAATTTCTGTTATATTGTAAATATGTCTTATTTCTGCAGTTTTGGCCAATGGACGGAGCAGTGAGTGACAACAACCCCGCCTACATTTAAGGGTACCGTTTGTGGTGGAAACACTAGGGTCTAGGTACCATGTCTAAAGGGTTACTTTTGGTTCCAAAGGTACCATACCTAAAGTATTTGGCCTAAACAGCTGCTGCAACCCCTTCTGATTCCCAGGTTGTAAAATACCAATGCTTTGTCACGACCCCTCTTAGCAACATCATTTCTAAAACAGAGGAGCGACAAATTTAGCAACTTATTCCAACCATCAGGGAAAAAGCTGTAATTCATTTCCATGCTCACTGCTCAGAGTAATCGTAGTGACCAGCTGTTCTGCCTACAGTGTGGGGTCTCACCTCTCCTCTTGCGAGGTGCAGGAAAATGCTACTCACCGCAGGAGTGGGAGTTTATATATCCTGTACAAACACCTTAATATTCTTGTAAATAGATGCTGATTTATAAATAGTTTTGTGAGAAATATCTACAAAAAACTAATTAAATTGATGATAATTGACTCTCTAATAATAGGCCTTCCTATCCAGCATAGAAAAATATTCTCTCTGATTCTTCTCTGATATGTAGGTAATTTATTTGAGCATATCTAGATCTGTAGCACCTGTTCTCTTCTTAGAAAGTAAAGCATGCTTAATAAAATTCATTGTCAGTTTGATTTAATGGGTACAAAAGCTGTTCAGTAACCTGGAACACTTTATATTTTGAGATTTGTTTAAGTGAAAGTGAGAGATGTATTCTAGCCTGGTGCAGTTTTGAAGAAAATGTAAAAGTTATTTGATGGTTTATGTTTTCTTATGAAGATACAATTGAATTTTCATTGAGTGAAGTTACAAAAATGTCTTTGTATGCTGTCGATTATTGTGCTCAGAAAGAAATATAATTCAAATCGGCAGACTTTAAAAAAATAAATAAAAAAAAACGGCAAATCAAAATCAGAAAGAAAATGGGCCTCTAGTTATGAGAACTTTGTACTCACCTTCGTAACACTGAAACTAAGTCTGACGAAGCTGTGCAAATAAAATACTGGCAACACTTAGTCATTGCACAGGAAACGCTGAAGTCAAAGTTGAACCAGAATTCCAGACGCTTGAAATAATTTAACCTTTTCACCTTTGTTTTCTCTTGCAAACATGTTTGGTTAGCCTGGGGGTTTGTTTACGACCTGTATGATCATCCGCTCGCTCCTGTTTCTTGCCCTATGTGAATCCTTTTTAGTGAAGTCCTAGCTCTCAGCAGTACAACATATATATCACTATTTTTAGCTCTACTATGATAGGAAGATGGCCAAACTATGAACCTAAGTCACAAGTTGGATAAATTAACGTTAACACGAAGTGAAAGAAAAAGAAAACAAAGCCAGAAAAACACCCTGATGCGTCCTGATCTATTGAGGTTGCACACCAAATCCACGTAAGTATATCACTAATTACGTTTAATGAGTCTTAGCTGTGACAAAAAGTAATTTAAATCTATTAAAGAAAACCATTTTAAGACATTAGTAAAAAGTTATTGCATTAATGATGTTTAAACATGTCCAAGTGAAAGTGTTACTCTGGTAATTATAGTGTACCAGGAATGCCATCTGACGCTGAGGAATGTGTTGCAAATATTCTGACTCCTCTTAACAACACAACTCTCTGCTGCATCACAGAAGTGGAGGTGGCCCTGAGGCAGTGTTAGACGTTGTTAAGGATAGCAAGTATCCTCACACAACCTGTTCTGCTCTGTCCCTGAGCTGGAAAAGAGAAGACAATGTTCTCTCTCATCCTCCCACTCTCACCACTTTCTACCTCTGCTTGTTTGCGAGATGCCTCTCGCAGCACACTACCCAAAAAAGGCCAGCTTGTGTATGTGAAAAATGGGCCGTTAAGACGGTAACCACAATAAATATCAGCGGCGAGGATAAAAATACACATTCCTGTCTTTTGAATATCATCACAGTCTCCTAAGCTGCAGCACCCTGAGGTGAAACTCCTCAGAGAATGAGAATCTTGATTAGTCTCATACTGTCTCTCGTTCTATCTTTGTGTCTCACGCCCAATATACAGTATCTACATACACATGAGGGCACAAAGGAGTTATTAGTGTGTGCGCTGCTTGTCAATCCGTCATATGGACACGTTTACCTCAGAAAACCTTAAATCTGGGGAAGAAGAAAGATGGAAAGAGAGGAAGAATGAACAAAAAAGGAAGTGGGTGCAGGACACAAGATAGAGGGAGAGAAACAGTCGAGAATGAAGAAGAAGGCTGGGAATGGGATGCTAATTCCCTTGGAGTGAGCTAATCCCTAAGAGGTCTGACATCCTTTGCTTTATCTAGGAATGCCATGTGGCACGAGGCGCAGACAACAGACCAGAAATGCCTGACACTCAAGACTACGTCCACTACGTCGCTAATTTGAAAAGCGCTCTTTACATAAGCAAACGATATGTGTCCATAGAAAGCCTGTATTGAGCGATCAGCGAAATTTTAAATGAGAAACGACTGAGTGGGGCTGCGAAGGGGGTTGAAATTAACTTTTTTTGTCCATCGGCCACCGTGGCTGGTGGATTTTAAAGTCCATCAGCCACTTACAGATAACTATTGTTTTGTTGGCTGGTGAGTAAAGCAGATCTAGCAACCGCATATTGATGATGCATATTTTTTGGGACTAATTTCCAACCATGGCTGCAACTAATGAGTATATTCATTACTGACTAACCTGCTAATTATTTTCACAGCAAATCAATTCATCATTTAGTCTCTAAAATGTCAAAAAAATGTGAAAAATACTCATCACAGTTTCTCTGATTTGTTTCTTTTGTCCAACCAGCCGTCCAAAACCCAAAGACTCTTCATTAAGTATGATAAATGACAAAGAAAAGCAGCAAATTCTCACATTTAAGAAGCTTGAACCAGAAAATGTTTGACATTTTTGCTTGAAAACTGGCTGAAACGATTAATCGATAGTCAAAATAGTTGGCGATTAACTGTCTTTTGATTGACTAATCGATTAATCGTCATAGCTCTACAACGGGTGGGTTAGAAACAACACAATGTTGTTCTTTTGGCCTCAGTGCTCCTCAGTACCTGCTCATGCAACTCAGGGTTTACGTCATTGTTTACCAAAAGCTGTTTTCCCCGATTCCTCATCTCTGGAGACCATTTTCAAAAAGTGTAGTTTTTAGTTGTCAAAGCTGCCAGCTTAGTGTGGACGTCAGGCCAAAGTCAAGCAAAAAAAACAAAACAGTGATTAGCTGGTTTAAGTTGGACGAGGAGGAACAGAAGTCTGGCTGTATACTGCTAAAGCGAGACTACAACAGCTACGTGCGTCTGCTCCATAACGAAGCCGTGACCCTTTGACACACAACTATCAATTTCGCCTGTAGCGCGAAGAGAACACACAGAGGGAATCCACCCAACCATTACACACTCAGACAAACACACACACACTCTTCCTCTCTCCTCAATCTCGACTTCATTGCCTCACAAACAGCCACAGTGTTCAGTGTCAACAGTGGTCACACTATGTGGCGCTAACATTAAAAATGCATCCAATTAAAGCTGCAGGGGAAAATACTCCTCTGTAAACGGCAACAGTCTGTAACATGTTTGCAGCGATGATAGGCTTTCTAAACAAATTAAGCCAGAGGAGCTCTACATTACTCATCCTGGCTTGCTGTCTGGCCAAATTCTGCCTCAATTGCACAGTTGTTTGATCAACTGTTGGTGCGCTGTGTATGTGTTAATGCGAGAGGAGGAGAAAAAAAGAACAGATACGAGTCCAACGGATACCAGGCGAGCTGAATACAGCGAGACAGCAGCAGAGAAACGCAGCAAAACTTGTCTCCTATACTTTCATGTTTCTGCAGTCGTGTGCTGTCACATTTTTGCGGCTCTGTTCCGTCGGCTGGCAGCGTCTCTTTTTCTTTCACTGTGCACTACTTGTCACTCCGCCGATGGTCGGCGGGTGTGTGTTCGGGTAGTGTTAAACCTGTCGCTTTCTGTGCTCTGACGTCCGTGCGCTTATCGCTTTGGCTGATCCCTGCTAGTCGCGCATGTGTGTACAGTATCTGTGTCTGTCTGTCTGTCATACACATTGCACATGCATGTGTGTGTTTGTGTGCGAGGCAGATGTTCCCCGGGCGGTGCCATTGCTCAGTGTTCACACACACGGCACTAAGGAAGATTAACCAGCACTTTATTTATTTATTTGCTTTCTGGATCTGCCCCCACCCAACAAACCACCCCCCACCCACCCCCCAATCCTCCTTAATCCCTGGTAGCAAAGAATACAGAAGGAAAAGAGAGCACAATACTGGAGCTCGGTGGCAGAATTTTACACCACTCAGGACGTAGTTTAAAAATGACTAACTTTTCTGGTTCAGGGCCATGAGTAAAAATGTAAGTGCACAGGCACAAGAAGCTTGAATGTGGACCACAATAAGCTCTTCAAAGTATCACATTTCATCGGTATAGTGTAGTGCTGATATTAAATTCAATATCAGATTACAAAAACATGACACTTAAAATTCTACAAAGGACAGAAAAATGCGACATACAGTTAATTAAGGCTTGAGAGAGGACTTATAAAAGTTAAAGTATCAATTTAAAGGTACAGTATGTAGGATTTTGGGGCAGACATGGAATATAAGTATGTTTTCTATAGTGTATAATCACCTAAAAACAAGAACCGTTGTGTTTTTGTTACATAGAATAAGCCATTTATATCTACATATGAAGCAGGTCCTATTCTACAGAGATCACAATGTTGCACAGCCATGTTTCTACAGTAGCCCAGAGGGGACAAACCAAACACTGGCTCTTGATAGAGCCACTTGCATTGCACAGCATCAGAAAAACAATGATTTGTAATGTGAAAATGTTTAGATCACCAGATCTGTGTGTTATGGAGAGGCAGAGACCTCTGAGGATATTTTCTGCTCCTGGTAGAAACCTCCTGAATTCTAACCTCACTGCTTTGTGCCACTAAATCCCCCTAAATCTTACACACTGAACCTTGAAGTTGCATAGTCTAGAAATTCCTGTCAGCACTCTACACTCACATTCACTTTTTCTCACTAGAAATCAGCATGAACACATGAATCTTCCTCCCTGTCCCCTGCCCTGCATCTACTCACTGCGGAAAAATGAAAAAATTAAGAAAATTTAAGTTCTTTGGAACCAAACGGCTCTTGAATCATAGCGCCATGATTTTTGCTCTATTCTCCGAGTATTGACACTGGCCACAAGCTTCTCGGCAGGGACTTGCTGGGTTTTTTAGCCAGAGCCAAATAAGATCCTGCACAGCTCCTCATAAACAGCAGCTGCAGACTGCTCAGTTCCCAGTTCCTCCCCGGCCGCCAGCCCAGGAGGGTCCAATCAAAACCAGCCACATTACTCCCTCACTTCGCCTTTGCGTGCCAAGTCTGCTCCGTGTTGGAAAAAAAAGAAGCCAGGACTAAACCAGAGAGCGTGCAACAATCACCAAGCTTTGGATTAGAAGGAAAAATCTTTTTACCTGTGTGAACTTTGACCTTGGTGGTACTGCCGCTGTGGTGGTGGCCGCCCCCTCCCCCACCCCGCCCTTCATGTATTCCTCACGCACAGTCCTTCACTGACCCCCCTCCTTAAGCGGTGATCTGAGGGGAAGGAAGACAGAAAGAAAAGGCTGTTAAATTTCTTTTAATGGAATGCCAGGGAGAAGCTGGTTCAGACAGAGGACAAATGTCTCACGGAGAAATACACCCTGGTGTTGAAAAATGTATGCAGGAAGCCATGAGGGACTTTGCTATACTGCCCCATTTACTCTACCTCCTAACCCTGCCGGAGAGCCAATGAACCAATGAACAACTGCACCACCTATCACAGTGCCGTGCCTGTGTACTGCAGCAGTCCTGTATACCCCCCCCCCCCCACGCGACCCCACCCCCCACTGCACAGGAACAATGTCCTTCCTAAAGGTTATCAGCAGCCTGGCGCTTGGTCAGCCCTCATCCTGAGTCCATTACACACACAGCGGTGAGATTCACTGCCTTAATACACCTCTCTTAGTCTCTCCTCACTGCTTCACTGCACCCTTTACAGGCTGATACAAATCCAGCATAGGCCCAGAACACACATACACAGGTTTTGGGATTAGCCTAGCAGCACATTGCCATTCTGTCTCCAGACATCTGCCACGCACTTCACTTTGATTGGTGGAAGTTTCATCATGAAAACTGTGATGAAATACCACATTAGCCTGCATATTACACAACCCTGATTTTTAAACTCCTCTCCTCCCTTTGCAGGACTTTCCTAGCCACGCTAGTCAGTTAAAAAATTCAATTTGTCCAATACTTTATCTTATGATCAACTAGCAGCACTCCCATCAGTCTCAGCTGTGTTTAGTGTTTGGTGCTAATAAGCAAATGTTGCTCAGTTTAGCACGCCAACAGGCTTAACTGGGATGGCGAACCAGGTCAATATCAGTATGTTAGCATCGTCGCTGTGAGCATGTCAGCATGCTGATGTTAGCATTAACCTCTAAGCCCCTGCTGTGCCTAAGCCCAGCCTCACACAGCCTCTAACATGGCTGTAGACTCTTACTCTTAACATTAAATTTCACATGTATTGTCACATACAAGATGTATGAATATGCATTTAAAATATGTTTTATAGTAGCAATAGAGCACAGTGAATCCAAAACCAGTGTCAAATACTTTAGAGTTTCTCTCCACCAAACTGTCTCGGGGGAGGAAACTGCAGCTACAGTCACATCTAAGATAACAAAAGAGCTCTTTTTTTTATATTAAGGTGAAGCCACTTGTAGTTGCCTCATTAATCCAGCTCCACTTCAACTATGCCTGTGCCTGATTGTGCCGTGGCCTTTCCCAAAAGCTTCAAAAGAAAATGCAGGTGGCTCAGAATAATGTTATCAGATACATGCTCACAGAAAGGACCTGTAGGAATGAATCAAGTTGGATTATTACCTGTTGAAGGTCGAGTTAAACAACTGAGACTGAAGCATATGTTTGATTTACTTCACAAAAGTGCCCCAGAATATATGAACTGACAAACTGACATGGATGGAAGCCAACATAAGTGCAACACAAGAGCAAGCATTATGTCAGTGTTACTCTTGTTAAAGGTGAAATAGCAAGAAGCTCAGCCTGTCCCTGGAAAGCAAACAGGGCCAAACAAAGGTGGTTTCTAAAACAAAAGTTAAATGCTATCCTGTGGGATTTTTGTGTCGTGATACTCCTTTGAGTTGTTGTGCCTTTAAATTCCTCATAAAAATCAAATCAAATGTACTGTAAAAGGGGTCACTTATAATGAAGAAGACAGAGCATTTTTCAGCAGTTCTCCTGCATACACTAACAGAAACAGAGACTTAACAACTTTATTTGTTTCACTCTTTATCTTAAGGTCTTCTGGCAAAGACAATCCCTCAGGAAGACACACCGCTCTCTGTTCTCTCCCATTGTTTCATCACTTACAATCTCTACCACCGGTGCAAACAAGCTTCCTCTGCTTCGGGCTGCCCTCATGGCCATTTTCCAAGAGGTACAGTTTGTCTTGGCACTTTTAATCAGAGTCGAGGAAATTTTGGCCAGTGGGACGCTGAGATTTACATAAAAATACGGGAGCGTAACAGAGATTTCATATCAGCAATACTGGAAGGAACTACAGCAGCTATACGAGGTAGCAGTGTGCCACATGGCAGGAGTTTGCAGAAGTTAAAGTGCTCACACGCAATGTTTAAACATTTAAATGTGACAAAAACTATTTCCGTCTCTCCCATCTCCTACTGATATTGAGCCAACAATACATGGATGGTTTAAGCAGGAGGGGCGTATGGACGGAGCGGGGCCCCCCATACATCTTAACACCTGCTCGTTCATTTAATCCACGAGAAGAAGGGAGCATACTGAGGAACATACTGTGGGAAGAGGGGGTTGATTTTGGACTGAGGCCAAAAAGAAGAGGACAGGGCGGAGGAGAAACCCATAAATACGCGGGGAGGCGAGCAGGTGTCGCAGACAAATGTGATTTACAGGGTCTTCGTCCCGTACAGTGCTGACAGGTAAGCCTATTAGGTTGATATTACCCAGCTATAACACGCACCGATGGACCCTCTTAAAAACGTCTGTGCAGCGAGTGTGCAGAGGTTATGGGTTTAAGAGAAAGATTATAATATCACATTGTTAAGGTGGCCATACGTTACCTTCTGAAAATTCAATTAGTATATATTTCTTAAGGCAGCATCATTTAGCAACCTCACAAGAGAGCAATATTTATCTACCTAAAAACAACAACATGGTTTTATTACAGTTGAGTTTAAGAGCAGAACCGGGCAAATATTTTTTCTCTCACTCTGAAATGACACCAGACTACAAAGCCAACAAGTGCGGGTGAGAGCTAAATAGTGAGACGGCAGTGCATTTTCAGCACATCGGAAACTGCCGGGGAGCAATCACCAAAGAATGCAAACGTTTATGAGAAACTAAATGCACTAGAACATCGAGCGGAGATCTGCAATCGAGTTTCTCTTGTAATACTGCATGAGAGACACGAGACTACAAGAAAATTGCTACCACTTGAGCGGCACACTACAGATGGTGTTGAGAGCAACACAGCACAAAGCAATGTGTTCCTTAATAATGTGGTGAATATTGCAGTGAAGAGCTGAGTGCTTCGTACGAGCTTCTGCAGACTCCAGCTTTTTTTTTTTTTACCCTGTCAGAAGTGTGAACTCTTTCATCCCAGATATAAGAGGCTGCGGTAAAATCCTCAAAGAAACTAATCGTGTTAAATGAGGTTTGTGTCTGTATCCATGACTTCTGAGTGTGTGTGTGTGTGCATGTGTGTAAGGGGGAGGTTATAGGTGCTTCTGGGAGACTACAAAACTCCTGTCACCTTTGGATCTAAACTCTGTCAACTCTCCACTCGAGCCACTCGTCTCCTGTTTCATAATCGTGCTTGGTATTACTCTCTTAACACTTCAATCCTGGTAATCGTATCTGATGATGTGGCTGTTCACTGACTGCGATAAACCAATTTTCTGCGCAAAGCCGTTAAAGTGAATCAAATGCTGGAGATGACAAAGCCCAAGTTTTCCTGTTAAAAGCCCTTAACACCACAACGTTTAGTTTAGCTTCCTGGGGGGAATCCTAGTCTCAAGCGGCTGCTCAACTCATACAGACACTCACTTGCACGTGCACATACTCACACATATATATATATATATATATATATATATATATATATATATACACACACACGCGCACACTTACACCTTATCATCCGAGGCTGAGGAAGCAGAGGAGCTATAAAAGCCAACCTCATCTCCTTAAAACAGGCAGGGCTGTCCCTGGGCGTCTTAACACAACTCATCAACTGTTAAACCAGAGAGAGAGGCAGAGCAGTAAAAATCAATGCCCCCCAACACGGCAAACAGCAGTCAATGATGTTAGGTGGAAGAGGAAAGAGCGAGAATTTGCAGCAGCGTCTGGAGAGGCAAGGAGAAACGAGCGGGAGGGAGGGAAGGAGGGAGAAAGTCCATGTTAAGCTAAAAGCGGTAAGCTAATATATGTAATTGATTACCTCTATGCAAATAGAAGAACTCTAAAGACCAGAGAATGCAATTTAAAGCAGCAGAGTCTCTGAAATCGATTGGCGCTGTGAGTGAGAGAAGCCATTTCCCTCCAGCCAAGATAAAACACTTTACTATGAGCTGTCAGATACTTATCAGGAGGAAATTAGCAGAGGAATACCATTTTCCCAAAACAAACAGGTCAAGTGTTTCTCCTCTTGAGTGGTCTCTCCCTCTCCTTCACTCTCTGACGCTCTGATATCATCATCTGTTATTTCCTCCCCGTTTAAATGCCAGCAGCGAGGAGGCTGAGGGCCGCGTTTCATTCAAACAGATCATTTGTAATAAAAAACCATGCAGGCGGGCGGGCGGGTCCCCGCGCGCCAGCAGGAGCAGGTTGTTGTTTGAAAACGGAGAAGATGAGGTCTCTGGTTCGCCTCGGCTCCCGGGAGCAACCCCAGAGCCTGCCAGCGCCCGCACGTACGCTCTGACGCAAGTCCGTCCCGAAATCTGCGAGCCAGATCTCACCAAAACAATATTTGCGTTTTTTTGGCCTGCAGTGTGTGTTCCTGGCTGAGGAGAGGAGGGGGGGAAAAAAAAAAAAAGCAAGAAAGAAAACACTCATAAGAACAGAGCACAAAGAGATGTCGAAGCAAGCAGCAGCCCACACAAGACAGCCTTGTCGGAGAGAGAAGAGGGCGGCTCGGCGTCAACATCAACACCGGTTCTGCAGTCATCGCTCAGCAGGTAATTATGATAACAACGTGTTCCCTAGGCAGCTTCTCTCTGATTTAGTTTCCAAGCACTTACCCTTCCTAAAATCTCCTCCCGATAACATCTGATATGATTACAAAGTCAAGATCCTTTTCAAGGAGCGCCCACTTATGTGCCTCTAATTTGGTGTATAGTAACTCTCCCTCTTGTGACTGCTCAATGATGCTTCTCATCTTATTGTGTATGCTTAGTTAAGACGTTGCAGCGTTCACATTTTCATAACATTTTGGAAAATGCCATGACATAAATGAACCTCACCTACCAGCGCCATCTGTTATTGAGCGCTCCACTGCCTGACATTACCTTCAGTTGTAAACACAGCCTTGCCACATGGGGGAAATACATCATTCATTGTGTCTGTTATCATCCAGTTTTAACAGTGGGAGTTTGGCCCTGAATGGAGTCGGCGGAGTTGACCCTGTGATTACCTCTGCGATGAGGCATTTTCCTTGGCTGTCATCACAGCCGACCCTTTAAACAGCCAGCGCTGCTCGACAACCTCAACAGCAACGGGGCTAGGCTGTTGACATACTGAAGACATTTAAGATAATCCCGGAGATGTCTCTGTGTTTTCCAAGATTACATCTTCAAAGGGGAAACGCGGCCGGCAGCCTCTACTTGAAAGGGAGAGAGATGCGGAGGGCTCTTGTTCTGAAGGAGGGGGTGGAATAGCTCAAGAATGCAATCATGGTTTTGGAGTGGAGGAAGGCCTGTCCTGGCTAGCTGAGCTGGCGGGTGGTAGAGAGGAATCAGACCCGAGAGAGAAAACACACCTGTTGGATAGGACAAAACAGAGAGAGGTAAAGAAAGGACTCTCACCTGTGCGACCTGGCAGAGGCTGTAAATCACACAGTTCATCTATGGCCCTGCCCTGCCTTTTGTAATGTCAGGTATGGTGTCACGCTGAGGTGAAATGATTGGGTTTAGAGGGCAAAACACACACAACACATAACAGCTCACAGAATTAGCTGAGCCTAAAATATAATTACTTTGTTTTTATATGATTTTCTTTAGAAAAGTGTCCACGATACACTTCTATTTAATTTACGCTACGCTATTTGTCGCAGAAACAGATCTTTTCCAAATTTATTTCATGTTTATTTATAACTGCATGACCTTATGTTGAAGTGTGAAAGAGCAAGTGAGCAGGGATTTCAAAATATTAGCACATAAATGGCACGGACATGTCCTTTCGTTGCGTTCTCTCTTGCTGTCTCACTTCACATTCTTCCGTACTTACACTTGCTATTCTGAGTACATGAGTAAGTTCACGCTGACAAGTCTGGCAAAATGCAGTGGACGACGAGTACTCAGATTGTGTACTCAACGGTCAAAAAGTTGAGTGTGGAAAACTGGACACCTCTCACCCTCAATGGTCGCCATCTAGGCTACACAGTGGAAGAGGAGGGAGCACCTTACTTGGGAAAATGGTGTCAGAAGAAGCTGCAGTAAGCAAGCAAACAAGTCAGCACAAAGTCTGATTAGTGTTTCCCAGAATCCTGAGGAAGACCTTGAGTCGATATGCATCGGTCTGTTGCATTGCCTATGCTCGAAAAATAAATAACTTATATTTTCAGTCACCCAAAGATGGAGTGTTTGTTTGTCTTTCATGGTCATCTGCTTTAATTTGGGACTTCCAGTGTTCTTTTTTGTACTTTTACTGCCTCGCCAAAGAGTAATGGTCAGACCAGCCATCAGAGCCGAGCAGTGCTTCCCTTTTTCCATTGTAACCAAGTCGGCAAATATTTTTGCGGGCGAAAAATCACAATCAAATGTTGGCAAGTAGCAATTTGACATTAAAAAAAAGAAGAAGTGGTCAAATGTCAGGATGGTCATATCCAGTAAGTGCATAGCAGCTGTTCAATTCCAGGCAACAAAACCCTGTCGAAAAGTACTATGCAAGTAAGTGCATGGTGTACACAGTGTCCTATATCGAAGTGTACGAATGGAAGGATCCAAATTGGGACACAGCTGTGGTGCTCATGTTATGTAAAATCTAACCAATCACACATTAACTGACACTGATTCTCACCATTATTTTTTCTCCATCTCTAAATCACTTGAGTGCTCCTTTAAATATGTTTCTATTGTATGTCATCTGAAATGTATGCTGGTATGTGCTGGTGAGGAAACTTTTGAGACTCATTTTCAGGCCTAACCATGTCTGTGTTGTCTTAAAGATATCTTTTGGATCACAATGTGACAAAGTTAAAGTTAGGGCGTATTAATCCCCAAGGGGAGATCTGTCCTCTGCGTGTGACCCATCCTGACGACTCGCTTCCTGTACTGTGGGTGCTGTGACTCCAGTGATCATGACTTAACTCCTGCATAGCCTCCGGGCACATCTTCTCCCACAGTGCTGCACTTTACATACTGCATCACCGCCAAGCATTTTTAGATACTTTACATGACATCTGTGAGGAGCTGTGAGCTCCTGCATGGCTACTTTACATCTCCAAGCATTAGCGATGCTAAATGAAATGTGTCACACACAAACTGCTCAGGAAGTATTAAATAAAAAAGCAAGAAATTCTGACTCATATCTGCAACAAATGTCAGCAGTGACGTCCTCGTTGGCTGTGAGCGCCTCTTATTGACTAACTATTAATGACTCACGAAGTGTTTTCTAACGTGGTTCTGACGGACATAGAAATCACTCAGCAGTATCCTTCCCAGCCGCTGACCGGCACTGTGAGAACATTGGTGCTAATTATAGGACGGGAGTATTTTGACACAGAACACGGGGGAGAGCTGTGAAGAACACAGAAGTAATAATAGCAGTTTCTACTACAGCAGCCAAGTAGCAGACAAAAAAACTGAGTCTTTATGCTTCCTTTCTGCTCAGTCCTGCGTCTCAGCTGACATCATCAGTGAGTCAGCGACCAGAGCTCAGAGCCGGGATCAAAAAGCACAGAGTGAGGTCTGTCTATTATCAGCTACACATACTGTACGCCATGAGAGGGCACAAACACCCAGACAAAGAGGCACAAGTCACACAACCACCAGAAGGCTATTTTTGAGCGGCGGAAGAACAGACAGAGGAAAACAAATATGTCATCAGCGGGAGGCTGGGACCGAGTTGACGAATCAGTTGAATCATAACTGAGTCTCACAGAAAGGGACTTATTTTCGAGTGAGCACTGATAAACAGCGACGTGGAGCAGACACAGCAGCGTTAGGTACAGTGTGGTTCCTCTGAGCGAGCTCTGCGGTGGGCCCCTCCTCCGTCCCTCCAGCCTCACTGGCCACGGTTGAAAAATTAATGCAGCAAACTGACAACACTTAGGGCCTCCCTCTCTCGCTCCCCCCCTCCCCTTGTACCAAACAGGATCAATTACCAAAGCAGGGCTCCTCTCAGTAGCGCTAAAGAAACAAGAGGCACTCTCCATCACAGCTGTGTGCGAGTGTGCACGTGCAAGTGTGTGTATGTGTGTGTGTGGAAGGGTTCAGGCAGGCTTATGATGAGCAGAAAGAGGAGGAGGAGGTGGTAATAGTC
This sequence comes from Epinephelus moara, assembly GCF_006386435.1. Classification (NCBI taxonomy): domain Eukaryota; kingdom Metazoa; phylum Chordata; class Actinopteri; order Perciformes; family Serranidae; genus Epinephelus; species Epinephelus moara. The sequence goes on along the minus strand of NC_065524.1, from coordinate 22,932,579 downwards.
TGTTTGCTTCTCTCTAATGACAGCGGCAGAGTGGATTAGTGAGCCTCCTAACCCATCAGCATCACTCCTCCCAGTAAGTGACAGAGCATGTAAATAACCAGTTGTGGCCACTAGCAGCAGGGAAGAAAAGAGCGAGACGGGGAGGCTAATAAACCGGGAAGGTCTAAATGTGCGGGCGTTTCGTCCGCACGCCTTCATTTGTATGCAGGTGGAGATTTCGAGGAGTTCCATTTCTACAACATCAGCCAAGTTATTCAAATGCAGCACATCTGACTGGAGAGGATAACATAAAGAAAGGCATCAGCAGAAATGGCAGCAGGCAGTAATCCCCCGGCCAGGCCACTTGTGTTTGCCGCGCAGGCAGGCAGCGCTGTCAGTGGCAGCAGCACCCATACAGGCCTTATCAGTGGCAGCCATAGGACTCTTCTAATAACCCTGCTGATGCTCTGTGGCGCATGGACAGACAGGGAGACGGACAAACAGACAGGTTTCACTTCCCATTTAAAGAAAGAGCCTGAGCTCCAGGTATCAGCCTGTCGCTATGCGCGTGTGCGTGTGTGTGTGTGTGTGTGTGTGTGTGTGTGTGTGTGTGTGTGTGTGTGTGTGCAGACTCTGAGTGCGTTTTGTCGCGTGTAATGTTCTGACAGCTTCATACATGCTGTCACTTTCATCTAAATGCACTCCACTACTGACCGCCCCATCTATTAACCCCCTCCACACACACACACACACACGCTCATTTTGCATTTATGACCGCGTTTTCTAAACTCGGGCATGCTGGCGCTGCAGCCCCAGTAGGAGCGTATCTGACTCCAGCATCATTATCACCATTCAAAAAGGTCAAGCGCAGTGCTTCCAGCCTCTTCTTTGTGATTTATGCCTTTGTGCTATTACCTCTGTTCACATTAATCTCCATCTGTAAATCTAATCACACCGCCTCACCATCGCGGCTCCTGGTGCTCTCAGGACAGAAGCCATGGCCGACGGGAAGCAGCTTATGTAAATACGCGGGCTGTTGACACAAGATGGGCAGCACACGGTGATCTCGCTGCTGTGACGCGACGTGCCGATCAGAGCGCAGATAAGAGCAGCCGTCACTTTATTGTTGTTTCTTCTCATTTACTGTCACCATTCATCTCTATCTTTACGTCCTTTCGTGCTGATGTACATTTCAGATCTTCAGGAGCATTTTTCCTCGGCTCATCTTAAGTGACTGAGGTTGTTGTCACTGAAAGGAACAAATAAAATGCAGGAACTGTGCTGCAGGACTCCATTTGTAGTCAATGAATAACTCCAATATTGACATCAGTAAATGAGGGTGTCACTCAGATGACGCAAAAAAAAAGAGAGCAGCATAGTCAAATGGAAATGCTTCCAGGCGTTTTTTTATGTGAGCCAATAATCATTACCCTCAGAAAAGCTCCACAACCAATTGAAGTGTCATGAAAACATCTACTCTCGCGTGCCTTGAAGCAGCCTTGGAGCACTTTGAGCAGAGTGGCCGGACGCCACATGCAGTATAAAGACTTAATCAGGTCTCCTGTGTGGAAGTACAGCGGTGCTTTCTGAGAGAATTCCCTCTGCAAGGGCTGACGGGAACCTTGGCGATGACACAGAGAAGCCCACTGGCCTGTCAGCTCGTCTCGACGCGGCTCAAATCAGCACTCGGCTCCGGAGAACTTCCACTGCTGCGCTGACACGCACTCGTACACTGGCTGACACGAATCTACAGCATCACTTCAAACATCCACTCAGTCCCTCAACATCATACTCGACATGTGCCGTGTGTGAGAGAGAGATTCTCGGCATCAAGACGAGCTGAATCACTCCAGCTATTAAATTAGATATTACGTGGCACACAACCATCTCAAGACAAATGTAGGGAGAGCGGCATGCACCTGAAGCTGCAGGGAACATCACCTGTTAAAGGTTATGTTGGCACAATTTTCCTGTGCTGTATCAAAATGCCTATCCAACCCATTATCTAAACTTAGCCAAGCTATTTCTGTTCTAGACATATTTTCATTCAATTAATAAAACATTAGCCTATGATAATATCAATGAGAATTTTATAAATCGTGTCTTAGAAGTCTTGAAACACTTTCCTTTGATGGGAGAAGATAACAAACAACAAACTGATGCTAATTGTTGCAATCTGTTGCAAGCATCACCTTCAAAATGCACAACATACGAGCCCCGGCTGAGAGCAGCTTTAGGAAATCAATACAAAGCCCTAATTCCTTTGACAGATATTATCAACTCAAGATTTCAAGATGGTGACTGATATTTTATGTGCCACCAAAATGCAAGGAGAGAGCTTTTAATAATTGATGGCGCTGGAGCAGGGAGATTTTTAACCGCTCTCCTCCTGTTATCAATCATTAATGGAGTTTCCATCAAAAACACTTCAACCCCTCAAGTATCAAATCTCTCTTGAAGGTGGAGGGCCCACATTCAAACATCCCACTTAATCAAAGGGCACACAATGTGCTCTCCCTTTCTCTCATTTTCGCTGGCGCAAATTAGGATAATAACAGCACAAATTGCAAAATTGTTCACAGCGTAAGTGTAAAAGTAGGCATTTTAGCTGAGGTCTTCTTGTGAGTGATGAGGGTTAATGGGAAAATTCTAAATGTTTAAATCACATGGGGGGGGGGGGCTTGCCAACCTGCGCCTTTACTTTCTTTCTCTCTTTGTGGTATGTATGCAGAGCTGTTTAAAGCTCTATCTATCTATCCGGCTCTGCTCTGTAAAGCTGCAAGGCCTGCCCGGTCAAAGTCATACAGGACGCGATGTGCATCAGCGACACTCACAAAGAGCCTTTACACTGATGTTACCCTTTAAAAACAACCACAAGGTTACACACACACAGTGCTGCGTGTGTGCACACACACACACACACACACAGCAGAGTCAGCTAGAGTTTACTGCTTTGGACTGAGTTTAAGGGATCAGCCAAGATCCGTCTATCTCAAAGTGCGCCACCCAGCTGGGGTTACATTGAGTAAAATGTACTTATATCACTGCAGCATCTTCTCCGACAATCCCGCAGCCTCACTTGCCACACACACACACACACACACTAGACTACATGAGCGCAGCAGCTAAGTGATAGCAGAAATGATAGAGTATTCCTAATTACCCATCAAGATGGTTTTGACAGTGTTCTGTGTGCCAGTGATCAGTGTCATGGCGCAGTGCCAGCAGCAACTCGGTTCTGTTTGATTTGTAGTTGCAGCTGAGTAGCGGGTGGTACACCGGGAGAGCTGCAGCCGCACTCTCTTTCACTTTCTCTCCCTCCCTTCCTCCTTCTGCACCCCCCCTCCCCACCCCCCTTTCTCTCACTCGCCCCACACACACACTCTCACACTGTCCTGTTTCACTGGCCCGACCTTGCCTGTCATCAGTATAAAACACCTTTTCCAGGCTGCTGCATAAAAGGCGCAGAGAGGACACGAGGAGGATTCTTCTAGTTTGAAGAGTTCAGGTGCAAAAGTGAGCAGGATGCATTTGGATTTAGGACATGAGGCTGAGCTTTTCATTTAAACCTGGACAGAGACATTTAAGTTTACATATAGCGCTGGAATAAATGGTTGCGTCTGACAGAAACATTTTTGACTTTAATAATCTAAACATTATCTAGCAGCTCTGTGAGGCTGCACAGCAAAGCAATGCACAGGAGTGCTTCGAGCTAAATGCTAACGTCAGCATGCTCACAATGACAATGCTAACATGCTGGAGTTTAACCAGTATGTTTATCATTTTAGTTTAGCACGTTAGCATGCTAATTAGGGCTGCAGCCATCGATTCTTTTGGTAATCGAGTATTCTATGGATTATTTTGGCGAGTAATCGGGTAATCGCATAAGAAATACTGCAGATTTTCATTAAATTACTTTAGCTTTAATTAAGGACAACAGTAATGTATAAAAGACAACATGAGAAAAGTCTCTGAAATGAGAGAAATGAGCAACAAATTTGTTCCCTTTTTTGAAAGTCAGAGCTGTCAATTCTCACGCAATCGGTATAAGAGTCCTTATAATGACCGATTTCACACGCACTCACGCTACACTGCTATTTCTCACGCTTTCAAAAATAATTAGCATTGGGCAGTAACGTCACTAGAAATAGCTACCTTACAAATTTAACAGCATTCTCAGTGGCCTGGTGGTAACGTCACTACTTTCTGAGTCAAATAGCTTTTCAGTAGTGAAGTTAAATAATTTGCCTCGAGGCTTTTTAGTAATCTAATTATTCGAGTTACTCAAGGAATCCTTTCAACCCTAATGCTAATTAGCACAAAGTGCAGCTGGGGCTGATGGGAATGTCATTAGCTTTGCAGATATTTGGTCATAAGCCAAGGAATGGAATTTTTGACCGATGATGACAATCAACAAAGTTAAAGCAATTCAAAAGAGACGTGAGCATCTGCACAAAGTTTCAGCGCAATCCATGCCATAAATATTTCAGTCTGGACCGAAGTAGTGGAGCAACTGACCGACTGTCAGTCATCGATCGTCAGAATTTAGGTGATTTTATATGACTTGGATACAAATGTATTGAATACTATGGAAAGTTTTTTGAGATCTCACAATTCTGAAATTTGTTATTCATTTGAATTTTAAATTGTTATACGTTTGATTTATGTCTGCAACTGTGGTATTGTGCTGCTACCTAAAAGAGAGTTTAAATCTCAATAACTGTTTACACCTGTTTAAATAAAGGCTGAATAAAAAAAATCCATAGAGCCATATCACTAGCATGACTAGATATTGAAAACAATCGCTTATTCTAACTTCTAAAATATGAGAATTTGCTGCTTTTCTCTGTTTTATATTGTTAGAAGACCTTGAAGATCTTCAGGTTTGGGGTAAAACAAGCCACTTGAAAACATCACTTTAATCTCTGGGGAATTGTGATGAGCATTGTTCACTTTTTTCTGTCATTTCTAAGATGAAATTATTCATCTATAAACCAAATCATCAACTAGACTAATTGTAAAGAACACAATTGGTATCTGCAGCCAGTAAGAACCTATAGAAGCTATAAAAGGTGTGAGTGTAAGCTGTGTACTCACTGATGTAATGAGATACATTATGGCAGTGCAGAATAAGATACATCAAGGTGAATGGGTGTTATTGAGCACAAACATATTAAAGAGTGATTTATACAGTGTAAGCATACTGTGAGCCCTGGCTGTGGAACTATAAGTGAACAGAATTAATGCACAGAGCCAGCCAGCTAATATTTGCTTAGTGAATGTTATCTGAAATTTGCAGCGCAGCTAGTTTTTTTAATGTACATTGGCCGCAGGTTTGTCTGGTCATATGAGCTGTTCTAATCTTAAACCAATGCAGCAGAGCTACAGAGGCGCCGGCCTACACAGTGAAGATGTACAGTGTATTAACTCACACAGTGTAACCTCTTTATAATGACGGAATGTAAACATCTTTTTTTTGGTCTTGCTGTTCTCCGCACTTGACAAAGCATTTACACTCAGATAATGGAGCCATCATGGGCTTGGGCTCCTGCCAACTAAGAGTCACAGGTCAATTATCTTTCAAAAGATAACAGCCGTGTCTGCTATTTATCTAATCTGGGCCTGATTCCCATCTCAGGGATTTCAAACTAAGTAAACAAGATGTTAAGATATTCGTTTTGAGAGGGGACGGGCGTCATAAAGGGGACTAATCTGCTCGTCACACATGCTAGCCTTCTACTTTGTGACTGCTGACTCACATGAGACGAGATGAATCAAAGCAGCTTCATTCAGTGACTCAGGAGCTCTGTAGAGCCAAGTATTCCTCAGGCTTTGAGTTAATCAAATGGGTCAATTGCTTTATCTTGAGGGACCATACAGTGATTTTGTAGCATGATTTAAGACCTTGAATCCCTCGCCAAATCTGGGATTTTTTCAGCGATTCAAAGGTGTTGTGCTCATTGCAGACTGTAAACAACAGAGCCAATAACAGCTTTATATTAAGAACGTGAATGTCATCTTCCTGCACCAAAACCAGCACATAGTGAATAGTAGGGCTGCCCTCGGAAAGTCAAAGATTCAAATCATTAGTCGGAGACCCTTCTGTCAACTGAGATTCCATTTGTCAGTCAGTGGACCTCTAGGGATGTTTTTGTTGCTTTCACTCTGCTCTCTGGTGCAGGCAGCTGAGGACACAGAGGCAGGGTGAGTGAGATGAAGGCAGCTGCGCAGCGAAAGAGGCTTTGTCCAGTCAGGCTCAGAGCTAAAGATGACCTCTGCCTTCTGCTTAGAAGTGGCGAATTCACAGCTCACAGCTATTCCATATGATACAGTCTGTGTCTTTTGTTCGATATATATAGTGTCAGCAAAACTATGGTTTTACATTTCTGATCTGCAGTTAGCCTATTTAGCATGCATTAGCTCAGAGGGCTAACTTTGCTTGTTTACTATACTGCCGAACCCAGTTCAAATGTTCAAACTCTATGGAAAAAAGTAGCGAAAAGTTGAATATTCATATTGAACAGCCAGATCCGATTCGATTGACATTAGGTTTGCAACAGTATGAGATTTGTAAGGTACGATAACCGTCTCAGAAAATATCGTGGTTTACGGTATCATGGTGTTACAGAATTTATATTATTATCAGTCAGAATGACCCGTAAAGGAATGAATACAGACGGCATGTTTTTGGTTGAACAAACGTTTTATTATAACTATAATTGGAACTTGAAACCTTTTTTTTTTAATGGAAGTATGTTTTAAAAAGTCTCCCCTTTGAAAATAACTAAAATAAAGGGAAGATAATCCATTCAGCTGCATTTTATTTTCAATATCGTGAATAAGCAAATGTACACAGTATGATAACCATCAACTTTTAAATCACGGTAAACCTTAAAACCGGTATATCGCTGCAACCTTACCTGACATAATTCTGAGTCAGGGACAGTCCTAGTGAACAGTCAGATTATCAGACTAGTGGTTTTGCAAGTAGAGTCCCATAACTACACGAAAACCTCAAGTTATCATCAACCATTTGTAAAGCACGCCATACATTTATACAAGTTTCGTCTTCCCTGCCTTTCAGACAACCTTTGGTGCCCATCTATTCAACTTCAAAATCAACTTACAAAGAGTAAAAAAGTATTTAAGATAGTAGACGTAACCTTTATGCCTTTTTTGTCAAAGTTGCTCTACAACTGTGTGGTATCTGACGTTGCAAACAGAAACCATTTTCAGAACTCTCCCGACATCTGAGAGCTGACAGTTGAATGCTAAAAAGCTTTGCACTGACAAGCTGTGTTGTCAGAAAATCAAATCAACACAGCAAGTGAGTAAACATGGATGTGAAAAGGGAGCATGTGAATTTAGTTGTTTCTTGCTTTTACAAAAGGTTGCTCTCAAATCTCAGATCTTGTAGCGTCTTCAAATGCACCGGCAGGAGGAGTTTTAACTCTCTGCTGTCAACCGCATCACAGCGTTCAGATAATATAACTTAAGGGCAACACAATGCTCTATGTAGGGTGGTGGATTAGCTATCTCAATCAAGTTTCAAGTCTCTGTGAGTTAAAGTTTGTAATTTCATGAGAGGAACAGGAGCAAATGGCAGCCTAAAAGGTAGGAAGTCCATCAGAAAGTATATGTAAAATACAGTGTAGGTGTTTTGTTAATGGGACACAGCGTGCACAAAAACCACCCTCTTTTTCCCATAAACATCTGAGCCAAGCATTTACCGGTGTTGTCACTTGGCATGAGCTCACCTGTTTTGAGGAAAAAGCTGCCACTGCAACACCAATAAATGTCAAAACACTGAGCGGGATCAATACACAGCCATTAATCTCTCAAGAAGGTATGTGAAGTATCAAACTTGGCAGACACTGTGTATGTCAATCCACAGTTACACTCTCTCTAACACAACCCAACAGCCGCAATTAACACCCTTTTATTCATTCTGTCATTGGTTTTGTCATTAATGGCGCTGCCCCAGGCACAAAGATCTAGTTTAACTGTCAGAATCCTCCTTTCAGATCAGCTGCACATCATTGCAGCTGACGAACAGCCTGATAAAACCGACGTTTCGCTCTGCTCCCTGCACCTGTGAGTCTCAGAAAGAGCTTTATCAGGAGGACGTGGGACACTGCCAGCCCCATTTGACTTGCACAGTCCAAACGACAGACGTCTCCACACACAGACAACAGCTTAATACCCTGGTGTGTGTGCGGCTGTGCGCCGTGTGAATTTTAATGAGCGAGACAGAGAAACATGGAGACCAAAACGCAGAGATAGAGCTCAGATTGTCTCCCACGGTATCTGGACGGGTGGCTGCTACTCTTCCTGACCCCGATGCTTCGAGCCACAGATCAGATCAGGGACACAGTGCGACAGATGTCTGCCCTGGCGCTCTGTTCCAGGCATGAGTGCTGCTGGCACACACACCAAAGACGAGGGGGGGGGGGGGGGGGGGGGCAAAAGGGGAGGGGCATGTCAACCTTTTTAAGCATTTGAGAGGGTCTTATGTTTTTTATTTTGGCTTAGGGGNGAAGGGGGGGCGTACAAACCAACAGATCAGGGGGGGGGGGGGGGGGGGGGGGGGGGGGGCAAAAGGGAGAGAACAGGGTGAGCAAAGAGGGAGAAGATGGTTGGCGTGAAAAAGGAGAGAGGAGAAACGAGGGAGGGAGAGGGTGGATGAGGAGAGTTTGCCCTCGGAAATCAGACGTCACACCGTGCAGACTTCATCGGTGGGACGAGATCCACTCTGTCATGTTTCTGTCAGACAGCAACCAGTTTGGTCAGAAAGTGACACTACAAGTTTAGACATACCTCTCTCCCTGACTGACCCGGGGGAGGAACAGGAGACCTCGCATGCACCATTAGTGCTCTTTTTAAAATATCTGTTCAGCATAGGCGGGGGAGGCTGTCACACACTGAATAATGAACTTAGAAAAACACACAAGCCCTGTGTCTGAATCTACAGTAGTAGGCTGATAAAACTACAGAAGACAGTGTTCAGAAGCCTCCATGCAAAACTCAACATATGACCTCTGCACAATGACTCTCCCCGTCTACTCTCGCTTTGAGGAGCAACACGCAAAACAGAAGATGAGAAGAAAGAAGAAGGGAGCTAATTATAGCCTCACAGCAGGATGGCCAGAAACAAACTTGATTATCATCATCGTCGAGAAGGCACAAAGGAAACCTGCCGCCTCCCCCCTTCCACCACAATCCAATAGAGAGGCTTTTAGCCTTCGTAATGATTTACAAAGTGACAAGTCAAACAGATTTACTGTGACAGCCTGAAAGGGACCAGCACGAACACTATCATTGCTCACGTGACCAGACCTCCAAGCCCTTCTCCTATTCCCCTTTTCCTCTGCCACCTCCCCTCTCTCGAGCCCCCTCTCCCGCCTGTTATAGGGGACAGCGAAGAATGAGGCTGGCTCAATAGAGGCAGGCAACAAGCCTATTCAATTCCCCCTCCCTCGCTCAACACGAGCCCCCTTCAAACGAGAGGGAAAAGCTCTGCTTTGTGGAAGTTAGTTACTTAAAGCGACAGCCCCCCAGATAAGGATCTGGTCACGGAAAACTTGTGGCACAGAGTAAACGGAGATACCTTTGTACAATTTTAACACCATTACCCAAGGTTTATCAGACTTAATGAGCCATGAATGCGAAGTGAAATTTTCAGCTTGCAGGAGCAGCTGACAACATTTCCGCAGCAGCCTTGGCCCTTCCAGTGGCCATGAAACACTATTAAAAACACTTATTAATCTGCAGAGGAGGATCATTAAAAATGGAAAACATTAGGAAATCATTGCACCACACTTTTCATTATCACTACTTTTTGAATAAAGAAAGTGCTCTCTCTCTCTCTCTCTCTCTCTCTCTCTCTCTCTCTCTCTCTCTCTCTCTCTCTCTCTCTCTCTCTCTCTCTGCTTGTGTTTTCCATCCATATTCATAAGAAGGTGTCTTTGTGCCCTGAGTGACAGGATCTACATTTGACTTTCATTTCCGTAGCTCCTGAAATATGGAGCAAATTTATGTTTGAGAAGCATCAGTCCCTCCAGGCCTGAGACGCTGTGCCTGGTGCAGTCATCATTTTTTTCTTTTTCCACCCTCTTCATTTTCTGGAAGGTGAAAAACACCTTGGCTGTTCCGAGCTTTGAAAACAGAGCCACCCCTAAAACCATCAGAGCTGGCGGCAGAGAGATGTGTGCGGAGAATTCTCAAGGAGCACAGACCCTCAGGCTACGCAGATTCAGTTTCCCCCTTTCTGGCTTCCAAAAACAAAGGAATTCCAGAGAAAATCAGGGCAGGACCTCACCCCAAGCCACCGCTGCTGCTGCTGCTACCCCCACTTCCCTCCCTCTATTGCTCTCACACACACACACATTTCATGGCAACATGCACACACACACAAACACACAGCACAGCAAAGGTGATTTCATGCAACCATCAATGAGACACACCTCCTCTCTTGTTATACAATCATGTTGATTTGATATCCGGGGAGACGTGGCTACAGAGACATGACAAGGAGAGGGAGGATGGGGGTGTGTGTGTTAATGTGTGGGGGTAGGTAACATATTGTTTGGCCCTAATTCATATCTCACAGCCATGTTCAGCCATGTCTGTCTGCTGTTGTTGCTGCTGTTGACCATCCTTAACCAGCCCAGACATTGCTCCATTCAGGTTGTAGCCACACATATTGAGCAACAACCTCAAGATGTTGCAGGTCGGGCTGTGGTATGGCTCCCCCCTCCTCTCCAAATATATGAGTCAGACATGAAACGTGTGATGTCCTCACGTGTATCTTCAACAATGTCAACACATGCCATTCAGAGTCCACTCAGCTCCCAGCGGGGAGCCAAGTAAAGGTTACAGGATGGCTGTGAAAGCAATATGGCTGATATGTGTAATAACTGTATTACATGCTGCTAATGTATGTGATCTGAAGTAATGGGCAGTTGTTGGGATAGGAGCAGACACAGAGGAGCTCTTAATAAGTGCCATTACTTCTTTTTACTGGATGTATCACTGTGAAATTGACTCAATTGAATAATATGGGATGTTTTCAAAAGATAAGTTACGATTTGTTCAAAATCAACTTTCCCATTTAGTGTAAAAACACAGATTGAGGTATACTTTAAATTAAACAAGACTAAGTGTCTAACCAATAAAGTTTGTTTATAAAGCACCTTAATGTAAGGCTACGCTTTGAGCTAGATGCTAACATCAGCATGCTAACATACTCAGTATGACTGTGCCGATGTGTAAAATGTTTAGGCTTTACTATGTTTAGTAGAACATATAAAACAGTGGTTCCCAACTGGTGGGTCGTGGGTCCATTCTGAATGGACCACAAGTCACTTGTGAATGTTTCAGATTCCTAATAACCACACTTTCTTTTGAAGTACAGCACAATCCCAATCACAGCTTTTATTTTGAAGTGCCATTTCCTGCTGTAGAGTGAGTGAATAAAGGACAGCCACTAAATAGAGACAGGGACCTAGCTCGACAACATGGCCAAATACAAGTATGACACTGCTGACTAACTGTGTGGACCTTGAACTAATGACTACAGAGAAATCTGGACCCCATGGCTGGACCAGTTGGGAACCACTGGTATAAAAGAAGTGGACATAGCCACGGTGACCTCTCCCATTGTCCAGCTGGCACTGGACGTCAGTATGACATCAAGAAGACATTGTGGTTGGAATGAAAATCGTGGGCGTTAATATTATGACATCTTGCAGGCATTAGGTTGTGTTCTCTATACCTTACGCCCAAATGTTATTCTATGTCAAGATGATGTTGGCCTGAGACCTTTAGAAGACAATGGATTTTGGTTACTTAACACGACTTAAAACCAACAAAATATCAGCGACATTGAATTCTGGTCACCCCACATCACAACCTAAATTCAACCAAATGGCCAGCTTGGTGGTTTCTGGACTGCTGTTTGAAAGCCTCGAGTTCAGCATTTTGGTCATCGCCATCTTGGGTTTTGGAGCCAGAATTGACCATATTTGGATGAGAGGGTTTGGAGGCATGCAGGGTGGATCTGACAGAGAACCTGAAGACACTATGCATGTCCGACTTGTCAATTACAAGGTAGCCAAGCCCTAAAGCATACCTGGTTTCATCGTCTATTTTACTGTAAATGGGACCATAATTTACAAAATGAACATCATGCTGTATTGAAGAAGACTTGAAACTAGCGATTGAGACCATAAACTCATTGAGAAAATGTTTGCTGAGGTAATAAATCAAGTGAAGAGAAGGGTCATTTTTCCATGGAATTCTATACAATTGGACTTCTATTTCCAACCAGTGAAGTCACCCCCTGCTGGCCATTACAAACAATGCAGGTTTAAGGCACTTCCCAGTAGCTTAACCTCTCAGATCCGAAGGATACGTCCACTTCTTTGATACGGTCAACGTGTTTACCATCTTAGCTTAGCTTGTTAACATGCTAACATTTGCTAACTAGCAGTAAACACAAAGTACAGCTGAGGCTGATGGGAGTGTCATTAGTTTTGATGGTATTTATTCATTAACCAAAGTATGGGACTAATTGAAATTCTGACCTGATGGTGGCGCTCCATGAAAAGTCTGTGAATCACCAAAGGGATTACAAGTTATCTTGAAGGGGGTTTGAAAGTGTGCAGCAAAGTTCTTGGCAATCTACTGAACAGTTGTTGAGACATTTCAGTCAGAATCAAACATAGTCACTGTCTAAGAAAAGTCAGTGGATCACCAGAGTCATTAGGATTTATCTTCACCATGAATCAGTCCACAATTTCACAACTCACAGTGGATGAGATAGTTTCAGTCTGGATTAAAGTGATGCAATGTGATTCAGCATGATTCAACAAAAAAATGTAGCAGCAAGTTAGACATACTTTCTGTACAGACCGCCCCTCTTCTTGTCATGAAGACATTAAACAGTGTTTTAGGAAGTGCAAAAGTAAATGGAGAATCAGGTCTGGGTCTGATAACATCCAATGCCTCTCCCTCAAACTTGTGTTCCTCACTCATCTCTCCTAATTTGGTCATTTCTACAAAATGTAACAGGATGCTACATACACTGAAACTATTAATAAAATATTTGTTTACTATAAATACTAAATAAACGTGCGTCATGATCAGTTTTGTGCGTCATGTAAAATCAAACACCTCTGCTTTTTTCCCTCTAGTTCACATATTATGAATAGCAACGCAGCATCTTTTAAAAATCATAAAACACAGGGACCCTTGCTGTTTTGTCAATAATGTTCGCCAGATAATTAAAGAGCCCTGGGAGACAATGATAAACATTGTTTAGAGGCTGATCCCTGGCAAGCTCCAAGCAGTGTATCATTGCTGTCTCCGGAATACACACGATTAGCCTGGTCTCATTACTGATATGATAAACGACGGCTTCCACCGTGGCTTTGGCTTGCTGGGAGGACGTACTTGTAACAGGCGGAGATTAGAAAAAAAGTGGTGAAACACATTGCCCCCTGTAATAGACCAGGGATAAACAAGGGAGATGGGTTATCTGCAGAGCGATGGCAGATAATGTGTGTGATATCTGCAAAAGTCTGCGCTCAGTTATTGTACTTTCTACCATATGTTATCAAATGCTGAGATCACTGTTTAATAAAGTGGACTTCTTTATTTGTTTTGCTCCTCATCACAACCCTACCTTCTCCGTCCCCTCTCTGTCTGTGAACTTAATGCTGCGGCTCGGCCCCGGCCCACCAGCCCGTCTCTCTTTACAGTTGGTGTATCCACACAGAGGTTTAAAATATGCCCCTTTATCTGAGCCGCCCAGGCGGGAAAATGAAAGGGATGTCAGTCCTTAGAACCCTGGGAAAGCGCCTGGCTCAACCGCCGGTGTCAAAACCGAGGGGAGGGCACCAAGCGGGCAAACACGCTGCACAGAGTAATAGACTTTTTCTGTCACTGAGCAATGTTGAAAAGCGGTAAGAAAACAGTCTTAGTAGGGCAGTGGAGCTCGAGATTATGTGCCAGTGTGATTTGAGGGGCTCTCCATAACAACCACAACTGACTTCACTGACAGACTGACTGACAAATCAACATCCTTAAAACTGTATCCTCATCCACAAAAAATACCTTGTTATACTCTGTGAAGACAAATGACAACCGCTGCTCAATACCCACCGCACTTCAGCCTTTGCTCTCCGTGCATGTGTAAGAATTAGTGTTATGTGAGAGCAGATACTGCACGACTCCCTCTCCGCCTCATAACTGACATCGCAGGCGAAGAATAAGTGCTGTCCCTTTGCATTAGTAAAATCCTAGTTAATTTACTTTGTCAGAAAACAAGGAAGTATGTATCCCTGGAGGCCATGTTGGAGACAATTCGACCGCCTTCAGAGAATCTCTGCCATCACTCTCCATCTCCCACGCAAACCTCCACCAGAAAATCAACATTGCCGCTCACTCTGAGAGACAACAGTGCCGACTAGACAAGAGACCGTTTATAGCACAAATGATATTATAAACATAGCATGTGGTGCATTATCTTTAGAAAGAGATTCATTGTAGGCTATGGGCTACATGCTGCGTCGAGGGGATGTCTATTATGTCTGTATAACATGAAATCCTCTTCAAAATGCATCACTTACTGTTTAAAAATACAGGTTTTAACTTACTGACTCAGCCCAGCAGGTACAACGCTTTGCAGGGCTGGTTCGTCTAATACCTGGCGTTAGCTCAAGCGCCGGGCAAGCTGCACGAGAGCGAGCCCGAGCTCGAGCGCAGTCCTGAGTGGCTGTCTGGCAAATGAACCCATGTGGGACACTGTGTAAGGTGTGAAGACCTCTTGGAGGAGGCTGCAGTCTGCGCCGGCTCGCAGGCATGCTCAGGTATCAGGAGAGACAAGGCAAACACAGCAGATCAGTGGTGAAACCGTAAACCCACTGACCCAGCATGAAGAGGGAGAGGGGACTAATTAGTGACTGTACTTACAACTCAAAAGGAGAGGCAGAGAGAGACGAGGAGAAAAGGAGGGAGTGGGGGGGAAAGCACACACACACACACACAACACACACAAGAGCCCGCAGTTGGAGGATGAGGACAATGAGTTTGTTTAGCTTAAACAGGATTTACAAGCCAAACAGACACACGCCAACGCCACTCACTCAGACACATACTATCTCTTTTCTTCTCTATCGCTACCCCTTTCTCTCTCCGCCTCAACAACACAGAGCTGAGACAGACTTTGTGAGGATTTCATCAGCGGTACAAAAAAAAAAAAAAAAAAAAAAAAGTGAGGGTAATTGCTTGCGATGGTGAGAAGTCTTGAGTGCAGGCGGCAGCGGTGGGCGAATGGATGGATGGATAGAGGGAACATTTTGTTCCTCCTGTGCGGGCTCTGACTCTCATATTGTTCCTGGTGAGGCCGGGTGTCATTTATGATTCAAGGGCCCCAGCCTCTCGACGGATGGGAACGAGACGTGGCCATTGTGACGTCCCCTGCACTCGTTTCTCAAAGAACATCAAATCAAACATGCATGAGGCGGTGACAGGGGTGGGCCGGCAACTTCTCTCTTCACTTTCTCCCTCTCTCTGCACTCTGTTTCACTCCCTTGTCTCAGGGAGAGAAAAAAAAGAGCACTTAGAGGACTGCGTCTCCCTGATGTTGGGAGAGCTCAAGGTTGAAGTGACGGCTCTCCAGAAACATGAGTTAAGCTGATGTTTTGCCTGTATTATACCACTTAAACAGATATCTGTCAACACAGCACATTGTAAAGTCAATGTAAAACTGCATTAAACTGGTTTAATATGTTTAACTTGACTGTGAGAGGAGGTTTTCTAAAATCTATATTTATCCAAGGAAGGGTTTCGCCGAGTGCAAACGTTCCTTGAGAGCACCACCCTGTTTCACACACCTGTAAAGCACCTCGGCACGGCTACACTTTTCTACAGTTGGTATCCAAACAATGCTGTTTGCTGCCACTTTTAAGGTTGAATGCCTTGCTCAAGGACTGAGAAGTGTTCACAATGCCTCGCCTGACTTTCTCAGCCACCTCAGGAGTTAAAACCAACAAACCACGAGCCTGAACCACAGCAAGGTTTGCAGCTTGAAGGACAGTGGTGACAGGCATGTGGCATTGAGGGTTTTTTTTGTTGGCCCACTTCTGGCTCTAACTGATGTCATTATAGTCCGTCAGCGGGATAAGTTACATCTGCTCGGAGCTTCATTTTCTCTTTATTAGTTACACTGCAATTACCAGATCTCAACTTAAAGAGAGCTTAACTGCAGACTTATGGGTAGAATTACAACAAGGTTTAGGAAGTAGTTAAGTGTCTGACACGAGGGCACAACCTCAGCTCTAACGCAACAGCTCAGGTTGTAACTCCCTCCAAGCCCCCAATTCTGAAAATTAGTCTTTTAAAAAAATGCTCCGAGGCAATACAAGTTTTTCCCTATTAAAAGACCAAAATAGGCACGTTGAAAACAAAGGCTCAGTCTAGATGAAAAGTACTGCCAAGTCGAACCACAAGTGAGACAGAAAGAGAGTAAGAGGGAGAGAGAGAGAGAGAGAGAGAGAGGGAGAGACGGAAACAAAGGCTGACTTCTGCTCGGGACATGAGTGGGTGGGTTTGGGCTGATGGCGAGACACCAGACTACTAAGAATCCATGTCAAGCGAACAGGCAGCGAGTATTTCGCAGCACTCCTCGAACCAAAACGAACAGTTAGATGAAATGTCAGGCTGTCAAAACATTGATTAGCGTTTGCCAGGTTTTAAGCACTTAGCGGGCTGCAGCTGTGCCGGCACACAGTAAACAGCCGCAAAGACGGTGCAACTTGGTAAATTGCTGAGTAACAAAAAGCTAATTACTCAGACACGAGTAATTAGTTGTTTTTCCTGTAGATACTTCTAATCAGTATTAGCTAAGTGCTTCACAGAAGTGCAAATATAAGGAGTAAGGTGTGCTCGGTACTGTGAAAAAACTCATCCTGGGAGTTTGGAGAATAGCTGCAGGTGCTGGAAACTGATACTTGATTTTACGATATAGCCTGATTTATTAAAATTGGTTCAATTAAACTGACACAAATAGCCATATTGGCTAATAGTGGCAGTAATCACTCCATTCTGTCTCCATGTTTGGTTTAGAGCACAAACATACTGTCACATATAAACATATCTTCTTCCTCATGTTTAGCTGCAACTTGTAGCGCTGCCAGTGCATGTGTTATCTTCCTGTGTCTGTTTACGATTTCGCCATTTTCCCGGCACATTTCCGGCATCATCTCCTGCACATTATAGCGCAAGTGGGCAGCCAGAGGATCCGCTCTCAGTGTGCATACTCGCATTTGCACCCAGCACTTTCTTAAACAGCCCAAATTTGATTTCAAAGTGTGTCTACTGGAGCCTTTAGTCTGTTTAGTGAATCAGACACTCTTCTGTCTTGTCTCACAGCCTGGCTGGCTGGCTGGTTGCAGAGAGGCCCCAGGAGGGACAACAGAAGGAAAGAAAACTCACACACACACACACACACACACACACACTTCCAAGTTTCAAACAGTTGCAGATGGCTTTAATTCCTTGCCCTCTTTCTTTCACAATTTATCAGGTAACCCACTCTGAGCGAGCGTGCCTCCTTTTCATGCTTTGCTGAGATGACTTAACGCTGCTTCGGTTTGTCAGAAGGAGGAACAAAAAAAAAGTCAAACAGCACTAATTAATGTGGTGCGGCTGACAAGTGTTGCTGCTGAAACAATTTCATTACATCACCAATTTAAATTACCAAGGAGGGAGACACTGGAGGGTGCACCCATCCAAAAACCTATTTACACGCTCTCTTAGACCGACATACAGGGAGTGGACACAATAACAGGAACACCTGCAATCCAATGCAATACTCCTGCAATAAATACTGACTGTGTCCAACCTATAATGTTTCATTTTTTTGTCAAGGCTGTGTCGGATTTGTGAGGAAACAGAGCTTTAAGGTGCTAGCTGATGACTGATTTACTGCAGGTGGTGATATCCACTTGTTATCTTACCTGCGTTATGATAACAGGATAGTAGCACAGTCAGTGAGATATGGTTTGTTATACATACCGCAAAGCTCTATGACAACTAATCTCAACTTCAGCACCTTACCAAGAAGGATAAAGTCTCTTTTTCACCCCCTCCCAAAGTTTAGCTGTCCTGTAGCAGGGTGCACAGTAAGAGCGGCAGTCTCCTCCTCCTCCTTCTTCTTCTTCTTCTCCACCTCCTCCCGTCAGGAGCCCCCTCTCTGCTGCGCTCTGCCCCGGCTGGCCTCACATCCAGATGGGAGGAATTTTTACGGGGAGGGTCCGCCAAACTTAAGGGCTGAGGGCTGCGCTGAGTCAAGCAGCTCATCCACACTCCCCCTTTGCAGAGGGGCTTAAAAATGTGGTGTTGCTGCTCTCTATCAGAGATTCAGATAGAAACAAAATTCCTTGTATGTGGACACATACTTGGCTATGAGAGCTGATGCTGATAGTTGCATGTTCGGGAAGCCATGTGTGTATTTGTGCTGAAATGTTGGAGGTTGCAGTGCATTTAAATAAACACCTCATTATTGTCTTATATAAATATTCACAATGCAAAGTATTCCTCAGCTCACTAGAGAGCCTACTTGAATCTCATTAAGGGCCCCTGAGGGTCCCAATGGCCCCACATTGGGAGCCACTGATCCCTGAGAGGATCCAATCAACACAATCAGTGTTATCAGTGCAGGTCAAGGTGGTAAATGTTGCATTACATGGTGTTGTTTAACAGTAACACAACAGAGTAACATACGGACATGCCTGCTAATTGCATTACAACAGGTAGCTGATAATAGCCTTGAAGGGAGTCAACAAGCCCAGTCACACTACTGACTGCTAGCTAAGTGACATACATTCTCAGTTTAGCATCAACCGAGCCATCAGCTGATCCACCGAGACGAGACATTCATCCCCTCCACACACACACGTACATACACACACAAACAGACCCGAGTTACCAGCACATTCCTATCCAGTGTCTTCACCAAATGCATGCACCTATCATAAAATAATCCTGCAGACACACTGGCTGTACCGCTCCAGCGCAACTCGTCCACACCAGGCAGGAACATGCGATACAAGCCCGGGTATTACGCCGCTTAAAAGGCGCTCCGCTGCCGCTCCCGCAGCCACAACCTGCCCCCTCTGACACGAGTTCATCCGCGGCTGTTAAAGGTTTCTAGGAGGTCACCCTATTGTTAGCAGGTAGTGTGTGTCCAGCGGGAGGCAAACCCCATCTTGAGCAACCCCGCACACACGTTCAAAAACCTCGCTTTGCAACATAGAAATAACCAGGCGCGAAACTTACTTTGCGCTCGGACCTCCGCGGCGGATCCGCGTATTGTTTCTCCAAACCTCGTGTTTACGGTGCTCCTCTGTCTCGCTGCCTCCACTTCACAAAGACGACGTGAGAGCCCCGGAGACGGTGTGAGTGACTGACTGAATCAACTACCGTAGAGCACGGCAAGTTGAAGTGTCAGATTACACTGGCTATTCAGTTACCAGAGAGAGCCGTGCTCGGCGGTCGGTGGGAAAACGCGACCTAGATTCCCGCGGAAGGACACCGGGTGTAGAGGTGTAAGCAGACGCTAATGGGCTGCTAACAGCACGTTTCACACTGGAACGGACTGCAGCTCTGTGCTCCGGCTATTGTCTGCTCCTTGGTCATTACAGCTGCTCCACTAATGCCTGCTGTAATCAAAGCACAAATTATTAGTTCATTAATCCTTAGTGAGGCTTTTAGCTATTAGTTAAAATAAAGTTAAAGAAACAATCAAGTAAAATACGTTTAGAATACACATAAAAGGCCTGGTAATAGCACCATTATTAACAACAACAATGACATACATCAACAGTATTAGCCTATTAATAACACCTTTAATGCACTGATTATAATCAGGATTGTTATGAGTATTATAGGTCTGCAAGAAATGATCATTATCCTTATGTTAATGAATGAAAATAATGCTAATGATATAAGAAAATGGTGAAAAAGTCTAGGTCTAAGGTTTTGTACTAAAATGCTTCCAAATTTTTTTTAGCCAATTAATATAAAATCACAAAATCTTGCTGGAATGAAACAGTTTTTGTCATTTTTGTTTGAACTTTTTTTTTTAGAAAATTAAAAATGGATTATCAAAAATATATATAAAAATGAAATAAATGTAAAATGAATAAAATAAAATGGTTTACCAAAAATATTTAAGAAATTAGAATGGATTATCTAAATTATATAAACATAAAAAAATAAAATAAAATGGATTATCAAAATATTTTTAAAGAATGATATGGATGATCAAAATTATATAAAAAATAAAATACATATAAAACAAATAAAATAAAATGGATTATCAATATATTTGAATATTTAAAATAAATTATCAAAATTACATAGAAATAAAATAAATGTAAAATAAATAAAATGGTTTATCAAAATATTTGAAAAAAATTAAATGGATTATCAAAATTATATAAAAAATAAAATAAATATAAAATAAAATGGATTATCAAAATATTCAAACATTCAAAAAATTAGAATATTATCAAACTTATATAAAAATAAAAATGAATATAAAATAAATAAAATAAAATGGTTTATCAAAATGTTTAAATATTTAAAATGGATTATCAAAATTATATAAAAATAAAATAAAAGATAAATATAATGGATTATCTATATATATATATATATATTTAAAATTGATTATCAAAATTATATAAAAATAAAATAGATGTAAAAGAAATAAAATAAAATAGATTATCAAAATATCTAAATATTTAATTATTTAAAATGGATTATTAAAATTATTGCTTGTTAAGATTCTTTCAATCACCTTATCAATTAGATTGATTTTATTTTTCACCATTAATATTAGTAAAAATATTTTTATCATTTATCATTATTATCATTATTATTATTATTATTATTAGTATTATAGTAGAACAGGGTAATAACAATAGGGGTATCGATCGCATAAATGATAATGTTAATCTATAAATCTCGTTTTCTGCTCTGACGTGTGTGTCTATGAGCGCGCGCGCCTGTGTGAACCCTCGCAACCCGCGCCCCGCTCCAGCAGCTCTGCAGGCGGGGCTCCGTGTTTTGCGGATGGCCGGTCTCCGGTGGAAGAATAACAAAGACGTGTTTGAGAGCAGCGGCAGGCTGGGCTGAGTGGTGACGTCAAGGAACAATGTCTCCCCTCCCGACACGCACAGCACGCACACACACACGCACGCACGCCAGCACACAAGCTCTTCCCTCTCTTCCTAGTCAGGCAAGGCTGAACTGCCCAGAGGGAGGGCCGCTCAGCTCGCAGTGCATCAGATAGAATCACTCACTACTCATGCTGTGCCTGCACACAGGATTTCTTCACTGTTTTTTTGTTTTGTTTTTTTGTGTGTGTGTGTGTGTGTGCAGGATAAAAAGAACAATGGGGTGGCAGATCAGCTACTGCAAATAAACCATCTTAAAAATAAAAGACACAACCAAAGTAGGCCTGTGTGTGCACTTCACAAACACCTTATTTCCTGTAGCTGATAAATTTAGATCGTCAATAAAGGTGACAAGATTAGGATGGCTCAGAAGTCACAGTTTCCCCTGCGCATAATGTCATCAGTCCGAGGGGTCAAATTCCTGTCAGCTGCTCCCATGGCCCTCTCCTCTTTGAAGGGAAGGAAGGGGCTGCCATCCTTTTTAGCTTCCTGCCTGCAGGGCTCCTGACACTGATGCAGCAAGGGCCTGAGCAGGGTATCAGCAGCGAGAGGGTGGGGGGTGGGTGGGTGTCTCTATCACAGTGTCTCAAGGACACCCCAGCCCCCTGGTTGAAGCTATCCGCACTGATGGGGGACAAATGTGGCCAGTGACATCACCGGCTCTGGCAGTCATTCATTTTTATTTCGGCGGGGGGGCTGTTGCTTAGATGGAGATTGGGTAAGCAGTCAGTGTCACAAGGCTGTAGCTGTGAACTCATGATCTGATTTTTTCCTCTGGAAACAGCTTGTCGAGATGACCCGTCTTTGTGCTGACCCTGCTTTTGATATCGATGTGTATCGATCTGCCATGTTGATGTTGACACTGATTCATATAAGACTCTTAGAATACAAGGTTTTTCTTAAAATCCTCAGGGCTTCTTGTTGTCAGACAATTCGAGCCTTTTCTTGCTTTAATAGGAGACAAGTTTCTCCATTACTGTTCCCCCCAGAGCTCGGGATCAACCGCTGACAGATCTATTGTCGCCTTTTCCCATTTAGGTTTTGCTCTTATCATAATATCATCTGTTCTGGATCATCCATCAAGTTTTTGTTTAATACCAACTTAAGGCGACAAGGCCTGTTATGGGTGTCAGGGGGGCCCGCAGCCGGTCGGGTCACTCTCCGGTTCAAAGAATGCCTCGTTGTCAGAAGTCCTTGCTTTCGTAGCAAGGCGTGCGCCTCTGCCTCTCCAAAATAATACGGCCAGATGGCTGCCAACAAGATGGATGGATTATAGGTGGGGTGACTTCAGCTTGACTTGGCTCTGTGTATAATTTCATACGTGCAGTATTTCAAAGGGCTGGATGAATGCATCAAAGGAGAACAAAGAGAACTCTCAATGAAGCACGCTCCGACAAGGTTAATACATATTGCATTGTGTTGGAGTGTATTAAATCAACATATGAAAAACTGTGTGGACCCGAGAACATTAGCGACGATCGAGGCCAGACTCGGCGCTCAGACACGATATGATGTACGTTTCTCTCGGCCACTTTGCTGTAGGCTTTCTGCTGGTGACAAGGCTTCTCTCTGTCGAGGCGGCAGGGGGAGTGATGGATGCTGCTGGGGCCTCATGTAGCTACATGATGGAGGGAGACTTTCAGTTGTGCTGACATCAGCTCTGCCGCTCACACAGAGGTGTGATGGTTGTTTACAGTGCCACCCTGCTGTCGCCGCCATGAGGCTCCTGCTGCTGAAAACACACCACTGAAATACTAATAAACAAGTTCTGTCGTCAGGAGTACAGAGTGGCGGAGTGACTGACGGAGTGACTGATACCTCCTTCACACCAGAACAAGGACCAAGAAATAAGAACTGTTTCCTGTTGGTGTAAATGGGTTTTCTGACCTTGCTCAGTGACACTGCTCCTGAGCAGGTTTTTACAAAGATCAAACACTGTTGCTTCAGTATATTAAAGGGTGAACAAGGATTACTAAGGTGACCACATGATTGCTATATGGTAATACAGTAAAAGTATAATAATAATAATAGCCCTATTACAATCAATTGGCCGCCATCTCGAGCTATTTCCTCCACAATTTTTGCAAGGAGCCATGATTGCATTGTGTAAGTCATTGCATTGACCTGTCATACAGAGAAGAAATCCTATGAAGCTACATTAGATTATCCATACTGGGGGTGGGATCAGTCACATGACTGGACTGGAGGACCTGCTTGACTAATAAAAGCCTCAACTTTGACTTGGTGTATATGACTTGACTTAAAATCGATAACTTGCACTGGCATTGCATGGCATTTTTCTACATATTGAAAAGTCCTGATTTGTTTTTTGAAACATGTTTGGGTAATTTCTGGTTCAAAGCATGCAAACCTGGCAACCAACTAGGATGCACTAGAGGAGGGGACTAGTCCAAAGATAATACAGTTTGAATTTAAGGGTTATTTTATTGATGATGGTCATAGGAAGAGAACAGCAGTATGCAAGGTCTGCAGTTAAAAAATGAGACATGACCACCAAAACAGCTAACCCCTTTTTTTCGGCACTGTGCTTTTGTTTTCACTTTAAAGCCATTATTTTGCCATTCAGGGCTGTATAATAATTATGGAGCCACACTCTCCATTGTTGTTAATAAAGAGGCTTGTTATTGATTGCTACAAAATGTCAAATAAGGTGTGAGCAGGCTGAACAGTGTTCATTAATGCTGAAAATAAAACTCAACTTTTCATGACCACTGACTTTTGACTAATTAAAATGTGGACACCAGAGTGGTTCATGAGAATTTCATATGGCTTGACTTGTGACTTGCTTCACTTATAGCAGGGACACGACTTGACTTGCTTGAGTCTCACCACAGTAACTGATGACTTGCTTGAGACTTTAAGGTTAACCATTGGGACTTGCACATGTGACTTACTTCCAACTCTGATCTTTTAGCTGTGATGTATAAGACACCAAAGTTGGAAACCTTCAGTCCTGCAAAAGGCTGCAAGTAGAGATTATTAAATAATTATTTAGTCTATAAAATTTCTGAAAACAGATACAAACCCTCATCACCCAAGCTAAAGGTTTGATCTCTACATTGCTTGTTTTGTCTGACCACCAGTGGCATCTAGCTTGATCAATTACTTAAACAGGTAAGCAGTTATCTCATTTGTTTCTTTTGATTGACTTATCATATAGTGGCCCGTTCAACATACCAAAGTTCCTAAACCACTTACTGTACATTCAAACCAGAAGCTTCCAAAGAGGCTAAGTCTATCCAAACGCCCAAGAAGCATGACTGTCAAAAATATCTGTGGCAGCTTTGGTTGCACTAGTCGCTCATCACGTGAATCATTGAACGTTTGATCATGCTTGTCAATTCAAAGGAGCTTGCTGTTGTCCAGTCCAAAAGCTCATAGTTGGCCTACAGAAAGTTATGTTTGGTCAATGAAAACAGAAAACGTATGTCATCCCATTCAAACCAAGCAAGGAAGACTTGCATGCTATGTCGCAACATTAGCCTGCAATTCTCTCCTCTATTACATTACACACTTTAAAACTCACCAGACCAACCAACTACCTCCAAGACGCGGTCCCAAGCTTCATTCTTTTTATTTTGGTCTCTGTAACCGAACAGTGACACATTATAAAGGACTGAGTAGGCGCGAACGCAAGTAATAAACCTCTCAATATCCATTGTCGGAACAAGTGTGCTGTAGGAACCAAAGTTACATGGCTTGTTCTCTGGGTACCACTTCATCCTAGCACATCAGCATTCCGATTGGTTGTTGCCGAACCGCGTCAGAGCTCATTACCATAAAGTTAAACGAGTTTTAACTCCCCTTCGGATCTGCTCGCCCAAGTCGCTTAAGTCGCCGGGCTCTCATTAAAAATGAATGACCTCTGCCGTTTTGAAAGCTTTGATCGTTGTTGGTTTGAACGTACAGTTAATCTGCAAGGTGTCCCAGCTTTGACTCGTGTTCCTGGTCCCTTTCTGAAGATCCGCACTACTCACATGAGGCTGGAAAAAGTTGAACAAGGTTTATAGAGAATACAAAAAGGAAACAAAATGGCAGGCCAAGTCCTTTCAAAATTACATCTCATATGGTCCACTACTGACTCGATGTCCTATTTCTATATTCTCACCATATTCCCGTTACTACACTTTAACACTGCATAACATGATCAAATTTCCTTTTGTAATGCACACTAAACTGCCCTACCTTGCGTAAATAACTTTTGCCTGTATTCTAACACATAAAGTAAATACAAACATAACCTTAGTCTATTACCGTACACTATTTCAAATATACAGAAACTGTTGTGCAAACTTATATAGTAGCAGAACCTAAATGATATGTCATATCAACACAGACAATTTTGCCAAATATTGATATGTGCTTAAGTGGCCCTTACAAACCACGTGAGCAACAAATCCTTCAAACACTAACCATGAGTTTATGGCAACAACCTGTTATGAACACATGAGCAACAGTCTGTTATGAAAGATTGAGCCCATGTTGAATAGACCATAAAAAAATCTGATCATTGTGTTTGAAAGTGATATAACTGACTGAGCAAGTGACTGAAGAAGAGTAGGGGGGAAACAAGGGTTGATCTTTGGGACAAGAAGAGAAGACGCAGGGCAGTAAATAGATCATCTCCTGCAGAGAAAAGGCAGAAGAGCACTATTTTAAAACAAGACAAGAGAAGTCTGGTTGAGCACACCATTGATTGTCTCTGGCTGCGAGAAGAACAAGGAGCTGAGAGAGAGGAGGAGAGGGACAGAAAACAGATGATACGACTGCTGGCTTCTGGAAGCTCGGACAGCCTTTTATAAATGCTCCCTCTCTCTCCGTGTTTCTCTCAATCGTTCCCTTCATTTCTCTTGTGTTTTTTTTTTTCGCAGTGTATGTCGACTGAGCAGTAGCAGATAAGGCAGACAGCCGGGGCCCCATGCTGACTGGCCCGACTGGCTGTGGGGAGCACAGAGGCAATCAATGAGTGCTCACAATAGAGCGCCAGCATCCAGATAGCTAACAGCTCCCTGAGGCCATGGGAAGGAGGTGGTGAAGAGGGGGATGATATGGGAAGGGAGGAGGGAGAGAAAAGGCAGAGAACGGTGGGTGGCTTTAACACATGGGTGTCATAGGTTGTTTCCGCACCATATAGAAATAAGGAACATGCATGAAGCACTGAAGCACATATTCCTCTGTGGTTGTTTACGCTCACTAAAGCATGTGTAACTTGAGGTCAACACTCAGCTCAGGAACTCTTGGCTGCCTCTGAAGCAGGACTCTTCAGTTATGAGATGTGAAGTGAAGAGTGGTGGTCCGATGCTCGGGGTGATGGCTGCAGTGATAGCGCTATTTTTAGTCGACTTCTTCTTCCCATCATTGTTGCGTGTTTGGATGCATGCGTATGTGTGAGGCCTTTTTTTTTTTTTTTTTAAACATTATTATGCAATGCAGTATCTGACCTTGGGAAGAACATGTGCCAGAGGGATAGGCAGAGAGCTGAGTAAATGTGTGACCACTTCAACCTCTGTGTCATCCTTGACTGCACAACTAGCTACCTCGCTACTCAGAGAGCAGCTCACACGAGGACTCAGAGCATTATTAATTCAGCTTACTCAGAGCCATAGGTTACATGCCAATTGTGTAACACCAATACTGAAGTCTGGTGAGAGGCTGGAACAGAGGAACGCGTGACCTTTTTTGGTAATATAATCAGCAGAAATGGAATATGATATAATAAGTATGTTTTTTTAGCATATAATCACCCGAAAATAGGAATAGTCATGTTACCTTAGAGTGAGCTGTTTTTTTCTACATAGGAAGCTGGACCAGTTGCACAAAACACCTTAAGTTAAGATTTTCCTTAAAGTCCATCTGGAAAAAAAAAAAATCAAAAAAAAAAAGAAAAGAAAAAAGGAAAAAAGGTGAGCACATATTAGCAGGTGCTGAGCTAGCGGCCTGTCTCCAATATGCCAAACAGCATCAGAAAATCAATGATTTGTAATGTGAAATGGCTTTATTCAGTGTTTTTACCTGTTTAAATCACTGGGTCTGTTTGTTTTGGAGAGGAGGAGACCTCCACGGATAATTCAGCTACAGGTAAAAGCCTCCTGAAGGTCTGGATCAGAGAACAGGTGAGCGCACATTAGCAGGTCCTGGGCTAGCGACCTGTCTCCAACATGCTGAACAGCATCAGAAAAACACTGATTTATAACGTGAAATGGCTTTATTCAGTGTTTTTACCAGTTTAAATCACTGGGGCTGTTTGTTTTAGACAGGAGGAGACCTCTGTGGATAATTCGGCTCCTGCTAAAAACCTCCTGAAGGTCTAGATCAGAAGAAAAGGTAAGCACACATTAGCAGGTCATGAACAAGCGGCCTGTTGACATGCAAACAGCATCAGAGAAACACTGATTTGTAATGTGAACCTGCTTTATTCTGTGTTTTTACCAGTTTCAATCACCTTGTCCATTTGTTTTGGAGAGGAAGAGATGGATAATTCAGCACCTGGTAAAAACCTCCTGAACAGTTAACACTGAAGGAATTCTAACCAGGTGAAGTTTCAGCTGGTTGGTCTGTAATCCTCACGGCTAGATGCCACTAAATCCCCCTAAATCTTACACATTGTTCCTTTAACTCATCATGTTGGGAACAATTTCATCAGAGTTAAAAATGTAAAGCTCCCATTCAAACCTCTCCTCATAACCTGCCATTTAAAACAACTTTTAGGTAATCTTTGCATCGTAACAAGGATCTTGTGACTGGAGTTAAAAAGGAAAACAGGCTGGCAGACAAGCCACCTAAGCTACAGCCTATTTCTCAGGATGACATTAATATAATAGCGCTGGTGCCCAAAACAACTTTGTATTGATTCACATAACCTTTTAAGCCAATCGATTGCTGCACTCCAACTCAGAATGCTTAGGCATGGGCATGTTTTCAAGCAAAGATTTGTTGCAGTGTTGCATGTTAAATATTGTGTGTCATGGTGTGTTTTCTGCTGATGTGTGAGTAATTCATCTTCATTCATTTTTTCTTCACTTCCTCATTCATATGAAGACGCAGTAATATGTTAAAAATAAGCAATTAATTTCCTCTATGATTGCTTTTTTTTTTAATCTTACATGTGTTTTCCTGTTAAGGGTCTCTTGGTGTCACAAGTTAAAAAAATTTGTAAAGATAAAAATACTCTGTTATGACGTATGTTGCAATGTGCTTTCATCCTTGCCATGCTGACTCATGCTTCCCTGGTTTTCAATGGTCCTATTGCTTCCCCAACATACTGGTCACGGTGACTCATCCTAAAACACGGATTCTTGAGATCCATTTAGTATTTGCTGATCCTGGAGGGAGTTCATAAAAAAAGCTGAACATCCACAGACACCGGGGGTTGTTTGTAATGCAGGTGTCAAGGCAACTGGATTTTCTCTAGTGGTTAAAAGGTTTCAGGCTTTCATACTTACCTGCACTAAAAATGTTTGCAGAAGGTGGAAACAATGGCTGTTCTGAACATGAGACAGTAACAGTCACCACTCGGTTGATCTTCTTGTGCTAACTCAGTTTCATTTTGTTTAACTACAGATATTAGAGGAATATTTGTGGGTTTTGAAAATGTCCTCCTGTAAAAAAAAAAAATAATAAAAAAAAGGGGAACTGTGAGTGTTTCAGTCCATCAAAGAAACACTTTCTGCAGTGTGGCTACTGAGATTTGAAAGCAGATGTTGGCTGAAAGCCACTTCCCTGCTTTTCACATTTAAGACCCTCTGATGCAGCTAAATATAGCCACATGAAAAACATAAAATAAAGTCATATATGTTGTAAACAGACATGCACATGCTTGCATGTATTTTGGCTAACATGATCATGGCACCTTTCATTCATATTTCAATCAAGAATATACTAACAGTATGTTCTGTATACCATAGTTTAAACTCCTTATATGACAAATTAACCAATGAAATACGCTGTTGCACTAAACTCACATATACACACCATATAGTATATATCAATGGTTCTCAACTGATGGGTCGTGGTCCAAAAATGGGTCGCTGGTCCATTCTGAATGGACTGCAATTGCTCGCAAACATATCAAGTTTGTAAAAAACACACTTTATTTTTAAGTACAGTGAATTTCCGGTACAAAGCTTTTATTTTGAAGTGCCGTTTCCTGCTGTAGAGTGATTGACTAATTTTTTTAATTTTTTTTTATTTAATCAACACAAGGAGGTTATACAGAGTGTTAACTGAAAGTGATCATAGGAAATAACACAAAATGCAAACATCAACTTAATCAAATTACAGTGTAAACACAAAGAGTCATGTAAAGGCAGTATTACAAACATATATATAAAGTAACAAACCATATTCATCCATATTGTGAGCAGAAGAGGGTGAAATTAAATAATATAAACACATTTTATATTAAATCAGGGAATTTTAAATATTTGATAAACAAGTCTGATATTTTTATGGCTTTGTTGTTTGATGATGTTGTTATTGTATTAAAGTATTGTTTGAGTTCATTTTCAAAGTATTTTCCATTTGGTTTTTTCTTTGCCCATTTTGTTTTGTGAATGTGAAATTTGCCCAGCATGATGATAGTCTGTAACAAGAGGGAAAGGTCGTGAGGTATGGTAGGGTTTTCAAAGTGAAAGAGGATGTGGCTTTCCTGGAGGCCGATCCTATGAGTGATTGACTAATGGACAACTACTTGACAGAGACAGCAAACTAGCTCAAGGACATGGCCATATGCAAGCATGACGATGCAAATGTGTGGACCTTGAACTAATGACTAAGGAGAAATCTGGACCCCGTGGCTGGACCAGTTGGGAACCTCTGGTATACGTAATCCAGAAAACATCAAGGCCATTATTAAAGCTACTACTGTCTATGCAGCATAACGTCCCATCTGACAAATATAACGTAATAAAGACATCAGCGTTAGATAAATACTCCCGTGAGCCATGTTCTGCTGGGATACGGCAACACCACTTGGACAAACCACACACAGAGTTGCAGTACACCGTCATACTAGAACTAGCGATACTAATAGAGGCAGTTTGCTAACTTTAATTATGGTTATGATTACATTATTTCAGACAGTAATGTGTGATTGTTGCTGTGGGGACATTTTCAGCATAGTACTTCCAATACTTTACAATTACTACCTTGACTTTAGGGCATATGTGATTTTAAGACTTCTTTCATATGCATATTGTGGGATTGAAAGGTGCTAGTGTGGAAGGGGGCATTCATAACACTAGCACTGCAAGGCAACACTAACAATGTCTACTTAGCATCTTAACAACAGAATCACAGCCTGTAGCCTGGTTAAGAGCCTTAGCCATCCCAAATCTCAGTGATTATATACATTAACAATGACTAATCATGTTATACAACCTTCCACTCTCCAGTCCTCCAAAGTGCTGCGACTGAGCTCACAAACCTCTGGTGAGTCTCTGGAGGGCAAGTGTTTTGTGCCTTCAGAGTTCACGGCGGAGCTCGGAGCCACAGAGCAGCAGGAGGAGGTATTGAATCTCCTCCAGCAAAAATAAATAACGCCCTTGTCTGCAAGTGACCGGTGCTCACTCCCAGACTTTCAAGGCGGCTCGAGTTACTGTGGCCCCTGACGGGAGCAGACAGGTTGTGTCTGAGAGAAATACCTTCCCACAGATGACATCATCGTGCAGGAGAGCGAGCCAGGGAACGGCTCCGCCACAAGGGCTCAATACTCAATCAAAACCTAAGATCACGTCCTGATCTTTTACTCCTAACAAGTTTTGCTGCATGATTTTATCTGTGAGAACATTCTGTCTTCTCTCAGACGCTTTGGCTGCATCTCCAACTGATCAGGACCCTGATTAGACCTGTTATGTGTCCGTGAAGAGCAAAATCTTCAATCTTCAGTTATTAGTATTCGAGAGGCATGAAAACATGACCTTAATTCCCCAGAGTGGCAATGCTCAGACAGTACAGTTCTCCATTTAATACAACCCACATACACTGAGAGAGTCTTTTAGACAGAGAAATAGTGTGATCTAACAAGGCAGTAGAGATGAGTCTATTGTGTGGGTTGAAATTAGCTCCCACCACCCTGCTCCCAATGAGGGTGGTCTCCCCTGGGCGCTGTGGATGACATTACAGGGATTTGTCCGTGAAGATCTGACTCTATTACTGCAGATAATGCTCTCTGGTAGACAACCACAGAGATCAGAGAAAGAAGTGTGTTGCTCACAACTTGTAATCATGTGTATCTCAATTATCTAAAATGGCCTCATCTATTCATCTGCTTCATCATCGCTGATTGTAGAGCGGCACCAAATCACAGAGGTTTACTGTGGAGCAGCAGTGTGTTTGCATTTACTTATAAATCTCCTCATGAGGTGTCAACTGTGTGGATGGATTTAATGGATAAAAAGAGTATTTAAACCATGGAAAACAAGGTGATACCACAGAAGACAGCACCACCTGCTGGTTGTGCGTGGTCAGTGGTGTGGGGTAGGAGGGTTGGGGGTGCAGAATAGGATTAGTTATGGAGTGAGACCAAGCACATCCATGACAATCTCATGCAGATGCTGCTCAACGCCGCCTCTCTCACAGTTACTCTAAGTGTGTTACTAGAGTCATTGAGCCTAAAGGGTGTAGAGAGTAGGGTGTGTTGCCAGGTTAGACCTCCACTGCATCAATGGCACCAAGACCCCCAGTGCTCCAGTGGAGATGCTGAGTAACTAGAAGCAACAAAGGGTGCTCATGTTCCCGGACACAAAATATTTGCTGTTTTCCAGCAAGTCGTTCATGCTCTCACCCTGTTGCTGACACCCCTCTGTGACGTGACGCAATAAGTGGTGTTTTAGCTGTGCAAACATCTCAGCGAGAACGGACTCTGGACCTCAGTGACCAGCGAGCTGTAAACCTCCCAACCACCACCCACCCACATGTTGCCACATATGGGACCTACTGTACACAAACACAACATGACTCATCCTTGTGTAAGAAAGGCACCGCCCAGGTCCCTCTGTGTGCGATATCAGTGAGTCGGTATCTACACAGCCTGTGTGAGCACCTGACCCCAGGCTCACCTCACTGCCGCTTCCTCGTCCTCATATCCTAATACTGTTTGGAATGTGTTGCCAGGCAACGGTCTCTGTAAACACAGCACCTGGCAACTCCGACAGGAAACCTCCATGGCTCTGTGGAAAATTAGATGCCATTACTGTGTGCACACCCATTTGTCCAGATAACTGGATATCTGTGCTTTCTCTTTTGCCTCTACTGTAAAACCTGTTGTGTAATTGTGTGTATTTTCTACAATTGAAGTGGTTTTACGAACAACCAGCGACCTAATCCGTGTTGGTTCATGAACTATCTCCTCATTAGTATAAGCAGCCGTTCACCAATTAACTCCCCCTCTGATTTGCATCACAAGGGTGGCCAAGAAAGTGCCATTACTGGACCTCCATGCTGCTTACTCTGTCCCATCAATTTCCTGTTATTGTTGGCAGTTGAGCTGAAGCCCCAGTATTGATCCCTCACCTCGGGAGAAGATAAGGTGGGGAATCGAGATGGATTCCATATCTATTATCTAATGGAATTCCTCCTCCCAGAAAGGGCTATGGATTTTCTGCCATTGAAGCTGTGAAAATGTGTGTCTATGTGGGCCTCTGCTGTGTCTGCATGTGTGTGTGTGTGTGTGAGTGTGAGTGTGCTCTCTCCAGACGCAGAATGACGCTTTTGTAGGATGGATTAATGCGGTAAGCAGAAAACGGTGGAAAGTGGCACTGAGGCTTTACGGACTGTTGAAGCATTCAGGGAAATGCACTCTCTATGAATGTGTATTGACCTGCTGCTCTCCAAATGGCCCTCTCAGAGAAGTGCACATACATAGGCTCTCATGTGTGGAGTATTGCATCAAATACTGACACACAAAATGGTGCTGTGATGGGGTTTTCTTTAGACGGCGGTGTGTACATCAGAGGGGCACTACTTTGTCATACAGCACTGTTATAAAGGGTTTATAAGCTGTAACCAGTGGTTTTATTAGTGGTTAGTTTAGCTGCCATATTGGTAGAGAAATGGCTGCAGATACAAAGCAACATTCATTTGGTGGCATGTTTGTGTCCAACTGATGAATGTAAGTCCAATATTCACTCTCCTTTAATCGCTGTTTTGTTCTCCACCAACTCCTGAGGGAAATATCTGGCTCTTTAGCAGTTAAATGCTCCACTATGTTCACTAGCTAGTTTCTGCCATTTGGTGCTGAGCAGGTAGTGTACAGTGGGTTTATAGAGCTTTTTCACTGCTGCCTGCTGCGTGTGGAAACGACACTCCCGAGAGCAGCAAGAGTAAACAAAACATTAAAAGTGCTCACAGGATACCAAAGAGCTAAAAGATGCTAAAATACTCTGCAGAGATGAGGGGGACTGCAGAGTTTGGTGATAATTATCTGTGAGTGCGTCACTACGAGCGTCACCTTTCAGACACACTCAATTGTTTCAACCATTTTTGATGTGAAAATATTGATTATAGCAGCTGTAACAAATGGATTGCAATCCTTTCCCAGGAGGTCAGAGGTCAAATGGTCACTTAGAGGGGTCTACCATATTAACTAAAACATAACTAGAAACACAAAGTGGTACCGAGCTATGGAAGCCCATTTTGGCCAATGTGATTTTAAAAAAAAAAAAAAAAAAGATCCTGTAGGTCATTATTCAGAGAAAGTTTCTCATTATTTTAAGATATTAAGTAATTATTTTGAGATACCAAGTTTTTATTTTGAGATACTAGGTCATCATTTTGAGATAACAAGTCATTATTCCAGATAGATAGATATTTTAAATTTATATATGTTTCAGATTTTGTTTTATTATTTTTTATTTAGTTTTATTCATTTTTTTTATTTATAATTTTATTTATTTTTTTTACTAAGTGTTTATTTTGAGAAAGTTTCTCATTATTTTAAGATATTAAGTAATTATTATCTCATTATTCTTAGCTCATTATTTTGGATAGATATATATTTTAGATTTATATTTATTTCAGATTTTAATTTATTTTATTATTATTTTATTGATTTTTTATTTTATAATTTTACTATTTTTTATTTATTAATTATTTTATTTATAATTCTATTTGTTACTAAGTGTTTATTCAGAGAACGTTTCTCATTATTTGGAGATAACGCATTATTTTACATAGATATATATATTTTAGAATTATGAATGTGTCAGATTGTAATTTATCTTATAATAATTTTTAATTTAATTTTTTTATGTATTTTTTTATTTTCTATTCATCATTTTATTTTAAATTTTATTTTATTTTTTAATAAGTGTTTATTTTGAGCAAGCTTCTCATTATTTTGAAATATTAACTCATTATTTTAAGATATCAAGTAATTATTTTGAGATACTAAGTTATTATTCAGAGAAAGTTTCTCTGGATAGATATATATTTCAGATTTATATATATTTCAGATTTTAATTTATTTTATTATTTTTCTATTTTATTATAATTTTTTATTAATTACTTTATTTATAATTTTGTTTTTTTTCTGAGTGTTCATTTTGAGAACGCGTTTTATTATTTTGTGATACAAAGTTATTTTTGAAATACTTAGTAATATTTTGGGATACTACATTACTATTTTGAGAAAGTTTCTCATTATAATGACTTACAAGATCTTTTTTTTCATCACACTGTTGGAACTGGGCTTTCATAGAGAGACCATTTCTCAAAGAAAAAATAACTTAAATTGTGTATCTATGACATGATCGACATGATCGCGCCTCACTAACACCTTTTCTTTCTTTGTTTCCTTGTTTTGTTCCTACATGCTGCATGCTACCTTATCAGAGCATCAGATAAGCTGCACAGATCATCTTCTTCCTTAATCACACAAAGGCACAGGCTGACCCTGCTCAGATAGCAGCTCTGATTTTCAATATCCCGCAGACATTAAGAAGAATTTCATCTTCCAAACAGCGAGTGCACAGGCGAGGTGGGAGATGCTGGAACCATAATATTTCTGCATCCAATTACGATTTGATTATCCTCCCCCCAAAAAACTGACTCTCAGTGACAAAAAGGTGTTTGACATAATGAAGAATCAACGTGCCATCACTGTGATAGCTGTGTTTCTAGTAGCTCTGCGGCCTCGGAATACACACAACAACACTTTACAAAGGCTTAAATCAGTGTGCTACAGAATGCAGGTGGGTCCATGGCGTGGTCTGGGATGATAAGTCCCTGTGTAATCAAGCTGTGGCACAGTAACACATATGGCGAATACAGTCATTCTGAGCGACTGCTGATAAGACGTGCCTGCTTTACACCACACAGGGGACAGAGCTGGAGTGTTTTGTGCGTTCAGTCAGGGGTAGGGAATTGAAAACCGGCCTTGATTACTGTATATGAACAGTAGTTGTGTAGCAATAGTCTTGTTACAGCTGAGGGATAGTTACCCTGGACTGTATTGAACACACGTGCACAAACACACACTCCTCTGCGGCGCAGGCTAAAACCCAGAGACAGAAGTCAGTCCTGTAATGGGGAAGGTGATAGCCTTAGTGGGTAAATGAATGTCAGCAGCAATTAGAGGCCCGCGTAATAGCATCTAACAGAGAGGCCACAGCGCAGACGGGTCAGGAGTTTACCATGTATCACCAGGATTACATCCACACAGAGCAGACACTTTCAGCCAAGGACGTCTCGAGGGCAGGGAGACAACAGGAGAGAGCACACAGGCAGGGTCTACGCAATATGAGACCAGCAGACTCACAAAGAACAGGCGATTAATGTGCATATGGCTAGGACTAACAATGTGATACTAAAGCTACAGCTCCCTGAAGGTATACGCAATAGCTTGTTGTCGTTAATCACCAGCTACAGTAGGCTAGTTGTCATATTTGAGCCCTCGAAGTACAGTATGTATAGGCTATGACATGAACATACAGGAGGTACAATAACTAATCTGCACTGTGATTGAAATGTGTGTGTGATGTATCCACCATGTTGTGGTGAAAATAATCAGTTCACACTATCACAGTCACCACAGGCAGCAAGAATCTAGTCAGCACAAGGTTAACCATTGATTTTAAGGTTAAAGTTTGGTTTAAAAGGTGGTGTCCCCATGGTTACGAGGCTGAGATGTAGACCATGAACCAATATCCCTCTGGCTCAGGTGTCAGCAACCTTTACTATCAAAAGAGCCAATACATATTTGTGCCTTATAGTGACGGCAACACAGCCTATTATATGTACATTAGCCTATAAACATTCCTAATAGGTCTAAATGAGCATTAATTAATATGTTTTACAGCAAAGCAGCTCCTCTGCGGTGGGCTATTTATGATTATTTGGTACTTGTACTTTGCAGCATTAGTGGTGAAAGCAAACAAATCTGTCCACTAACTATGAAATTCGTTTTCTGTTTCAGATTTGAACTCAATAGCTAACCTCACTATGTAGACTCAAGCTTAGCCATCAGTGATGAGATTTGGCAAATTTTAGGAAAAGGCGTCAGGCCGTAAACGTATCACGCACATAGTTGACGAGATGTTAAAACATTTCTTTTTATTCAGCGTACAGGCTACACATTTAGACAAGTGGAAAATGTAAGAATCACTTCAAGGCTACAACAATGAAACATGAAAATTGAAATGTTAAAAAATAACTTGTTCATTTTAATACAGTATAATTTTTTATCAAAGCCACAGAGAGCCACTGGAGAAAGGATAAAGACTTGCATGTGGCTCCTGAGCCGCAGGTTGCCTACCCCGGCTGTAGTGCATGTCTGGCCAGGGACGTTTGTTTGGTTCCTCATTTTAAAGCAGTGATGTTCAACTTGGTCCATGAGTCAAATCTGGCTCACCATTTTCTAATTCACAATAAAAATAAAATGATCCACACCTATATTTTTATTCGTACTTTGGTCCCATAGGAGGATCCCTCTGGCCCCATCAGAGGTCCATGCTAAGCCCTAAATGTCCTCCAATTCTTGAACACCCTTGCCTACACCTGACCTATGCCGACTACTATGACTCAATATGCTTGATATGTGAGGACAGCAAGTGTTTAAAGGTTGAAAACAAGCTATTCATTCATCAGATAAACTGATAAATATTATTATTGTTTGTTTATTAGCTGGCCTGGTGCCTCCTGTCATTTTGCAAAGTGGCCCATTGCGCAAAGAAAGTTGAGTATCCCTGTTTTCAAGGCTTAAAATGCAAAAAATAAAAAAGTAAACTTGCAATTGGGCATTTTGGGCTATGGTTAGGGTTAAAATAAACCCCAGATTACTTTTATACAAGTCGATACATTTCAAAAATAACAGTCTTATTGTGTTTTTTATTATTGATTACTGAGAGTTTTACTTTACTTAAAACAAATAATATAAAATCTGCCATTGTGGGAGGATTTTGTCAACCCTGACAAGAATTTTCTAAAATCAATATTTCTTCTTTATTGTAGTGCAACAATCCAGTTATTTTAAAATACTAATACTTAGCCGCACGAAACAAATTATCTCACTGTACAAGCACTTTTATATTACTGTATAGAACTCATTTAGATGAAAGAAAGAAAGAAAGAAAGAAAGAAAGAAAGAAAGAAAGAGGAGTGAAAGGTCCTTTGCTGCATATTCAGAGGTTTTCCCATGAGTCCAGCACACTGGGCTAATCTCATCCCATGCTGACACTGTGTCTACCGGCAGAGAGGAGGTTCAGGGAGAGAAAGAGGGAAGGAGAAAGGAGGCAGGAGGCAGGGGGAGGATGATGGGATGTGAGTACAAAGGGGAGGAGGTGGCTGGGTGAAGGGAGAGAGGTAGGAGATGGATGGAGGGACAGGTTTCTGGTTAGAGACCAGTAGCTGATGATTGAGTGGAGCGACTGCATGGAGGTAGAACCACTGAGAGGATAAAGGAGGTGGCTGAGATGACACGTTAATGCTTTCCATTTCCACGAGTTCCTCCCCTAATTCAAACCAGGCAACAGCACCAAAAACAATAGCGCACATTGCATATGCATTCCAGATGATCAGACAACCTTGAAGGAATGTAAACCTGTGGTGCTTGATTCTGCAATTTCTATTCTTCCTCCCGACCAGACGCCTTGTGTGGTTGTCATCGCTGAAGTGTGTAGGAGGCATCGGTTGAAGATGGCATCAAGCTTAATTAGATATAATTATCCCTCTCTGTGTATCTCCAACCTCAGAGCCAGATACTGCACACTCCAAACACATCACACAGCGCCCTCTGTTGGCTGGAAGAGTCTCCTTTTTCCCTGAGTGTTTACTTGCAGTCAATGGGGCATATGGAAAGTGGAGAGGTTCCAGTTTTGACACCATTAACTTTAATATATTTGTCCCCTGGTGCAAAGTGTCTGAACACACTCTGTACTCTGGCGCCAAGCAGGATAGTTTGTCACCTCTCTGAACATTTAAAGCTGACGCTGGCTGCGGAGGAGGAGCAGATTGTGTGCTCCAAGTGTAACAAAACGGTAAAGCCAGCAGTGCAGGAGGACTAATATACTGTATCCTCAGAGAACAACCAACCATATGCATGAAAGAGGCTGTATTAGTGTAAACATGTGATTTGACTGTGATTTGAGACTTAAATCTTCACTCTCTGTCAGAGTATATGAACTGGTTCCCATTCTTATTCATAACTACAAGGTCTGGTGTGGATTCAGTGATGATTTAGTGGTATCTAGCAGTGAGGTTGCAGAACTGAAACGTCTCCCGTGTGCCTAGTGTGTAGGAAAACTCTGATGGCTGACACAAGAACGCAAACATGTGAAACATGTTATTTAGAGCCAGTGTTTGATTGGTCTGTTCTGAGCTACTGTAGAACAATTGGCAACCTCTGGGGCTGAAAATGAAGCCAACATGGAAGTACCAAAAATTGCAGTACCTTCAATGACCACTTGAGGCTGAATCCAAAGCGAGTCAATCCCTTAGGCCCCCATGTTACAATGCCCAAATTTACAGCGGAACGTTTACAGCCTGCCAAAACAGTTTTGGTCTCTATGGCTAATTTTAACATTCATTACAACTGTGCGGGGGTGAAATTTTATATAAGTCACACGCTTACATTTGATCAAAGCCTGAAGTTACGCATATTTAAAAGCAGGGCCGCTTGAGGGACAGGCTGTCTGCAAGGAGTCTTTCCACCCCTCGCTCCTCCACAGCCCCAACCTCTCATCCAAATGTGGTCGCATCTAGCTCCAAAAAAAAAAGCCAAACTCGAGGCTTCATGACAGAAGTTCACAAACCAATGCAACCCCAAGTCGTTGAAATCCAGCGTTTCGGCAGTGACTTGCGGCATCAGACACTGACAGAAAAAAACCTGTGCTTACCTGTCAGCATGATATGCAGCTGGTCATGGCAGGTCGAGAGCGAAAGTTAAGGCGGCAAAAGTCTAAGTAAGGCAGGCGGGAGGGGTGGTGTATGGGTCCAACAAATACTGAATTTTACCCCGGAGAGCAGTGTTGGCATCCTGTAAGATTGTAAAGCCAAACCACGTCAATTCGCATTGTTGTACTGACATAGTGCGTTTATTTTGAAAGAGACTGTATGTTAACGTTAAATTTCCTGTGAAAACGCAAGTGTATTTTGAAAGAAGACAATGCATGTAACAGGCAGAACTTGACATGGCGTCCCAGAACGTCAACAACCAACACACCCAGGGTACCTTTAACATTGTATCTTGACAAGGAAAGTCCATGACCAAACATTGATTTATGACGAGGTTGGAGTGAGAATATGTTGATCAGTGGGTGACATCACAGTAGCAACATCCATTATTTTATACAATCTATGCTGTGGAACTAAATGTAGGACTCCGTGGGAGAGGACCTGCTCCGTATGTAGAAACGGCTCATTCTAAGGTAATGAATACACAATGATTCTTATTTTCAGGTGATTATGAAGTGACTTAAACATAGCTATGAATATATATCATTTTTCTTAAAGATATATATACACACTGGAACTTTAAAGGCACACCTAAATAATATGCAACTAGATGCACATTGAATTGTGTCACTGGGACTGAAAAGGGGGCTGATCTGTAGTTTTTACAAGTCTATTATTGTTATAAACTCTAAAAATCCAACTCTTCTCCCATAACTGAGCTTATATAGGAGGATAGAAATATATATGAGAAAACACAGCTGAGGAAAATGCTTTGCACATTTGCAACACACAAGTATACACCGACTGATTGAAGCAGCACATGTCTATAAGGGTACTTTAATGGCTCAGATTGAACTTTCCAACATGCTGGCAGATAAAACTGTTCGCATCCTATAATAATCTCCTGTGTCCATGGCAACCATGTTTCTTCTGGTACCAAGGAGCTCAGGTGCGGCACACTGTTCCTCCACACATTGCACACACACACACACACACACACACACACACACACACACATGCGCGTACACATACTCAAGTTAATGTCTCCCCTGACAACAGAGCACAGCTTGCATGGAGTGAATGAAATGAACACCAGAAACACCCAGCAAACTGTTACATCAACCCTTTCTGGCAAAGTCCTCCCACCACATCTGCTTTTGTTATCGGCTCAGAGGAGCTCCCTTCTGTTGGGGTAGGGTTTGAGGGAAATCTGCCTCCCACTGTACTTTTTGCTTTTCCTCGCCCTCTGGGAAAAATAAAACATACGGGATAAGGGATGACTAAGACAAGTGTGGTGCCACTAACGTACAGTGTAATATAAGAGAAGAAGCAGAATTAATTTAACCATCTGTTGTTACCTGTCTGCACGTAGGATTACAGAGGATTGTAGGTCACTGTGGACACAGAACAGTGAGCGACACTCAGAAGATTGATATTGTCTTAGCTAAAAGGGTCTGTGTCACACAGAATACAGAACATTATATTATAATGCTCCTCATGTCTGTTTGCCGATACGACCTTGCCTGTCAAAGACTCCTAAGTGGCATAATTGCTTGTACAACCTTCAGGAGGTTGTGCATGCTTGTCCCCCATTAGATTCAAGCATTTCTGGACAGCACATGGACAGTGCACATTAAGGGCGGTGTCTACTCCTTCCCTTCTTCTCCTCCTCACCACCTTTAATCTCTCTCTCCAATCTCTCCATCCCTCGCTCTTTTTATGAGAACTGTCACATTCATTCCCCTTGCTCTCCCGCCGCCAGTGAAGTCCCAGCCAACCGCCAGTCTTTGCCTTAGGGTGTGCAGTGGAAGAGCTTTCATTTATTAACGATTATATCACTAACACAAACCAGACCAAAGAGCTCCTTTTTCTGCGCAGTGAAACACAGGAGCAGTGCTGGTCATCAGAGGCAACAATGGAAGTCCCCACATGGTTGAGATCTGATGGCTTCAAAAATGAATTCTCTGATCGGCGCGTCAGAATAGATGAAAGAGACATTTTATTCATGCCTGCATGCTTGTATCCAAAGTCATAAAGCCACAGGTTAACTGGCACACTGTGATCAGAATGTGTGCGTCAGATGTTTTTTTCTTGTGTTGATGCATGAGACCAGTCTGACATGAAATCTCACACAGTGCATGAAAGAATGCGCTTCCCTGTTGCTACCATGTGTCCATTGGTGTGCAGCAGAGGCTTTTTAAACTGCGAGGCGCAGACACATGAGGCAAAGGTACTGTGGCAGGTGAAAAGAACAGGTGCATGCCGGCTAAAACAACAGGTAGTTAGTTATTGTTGTTTGGCCAATGCTGCCAGCAGTTGCAGCTGCGTCAGTGGCTGTGACACACAGCTAATGCAGACTATTAAAGGACCGGTGTGTAGGATTTAGTGACATCTAGTGGTGAGGAGGCAGAATTGAAACTTTTTCTGTGTGCCAGACCAAAACATGTTCACTCTGACCTTGTCACATATCGACGTTTGGTCATGGACCTCCCACAGATACGATGTGAAAGGTACCCTGGGTGTGTTGGTTGTTGACGTTCTGGGACACCGTGTCAAGTTGACGTTCTGGGACACCGTGTCAAGTTCTGCCTGTTACATGCATTGTCTTCTTTCAAAATACAGTTTCATTTTCACAGGAAATTTACCGTTTACAGTCTCTTTCAAAATAAAGGCACTACGTCAGTACAACAATGCAAACTGATGTTTTTTTTCCTCCAACATTTGGTTGGGTTTAGGCAACAAAACACGTGGTTAGGTTTAGAAAAAATGAACAGGGTTTGGCTTTATAGTCTCACGGGATGTGAACACCACTCTCCCAGGAGAAAGTCAGTGTTTGTTGGACCCATTTACCACCCCTCCTGCCCACGCTACCCGGACTTTTGCTGCCTTAACTTTGATGTCCTGGCACGTTTCCCCCCTGATGCCACCAAGTGCCATTTGACTATAACGGCGACTGGCCATGTATCATGCTGACATTAAAGGATGGCTTCTTTCTTTCTGTCTGATTCTGCAAGTCACTGCCCAAGCGCCAATTTCGATGACTTCAGAGTGAGACTGGCAAGCATGTAGATATTCATTCATTTTCCGTAAGGGGGGGCTGGAGCCTATCCCAGCTGACATTGGGCGAGGGGCGGGGTACACCCTGGACAGGTTGCCCGACTATCACAAGGCTGACACATAGAGACAGACAACCATTCACACTTTTAGAGTCATGTCTTTGGATTATGGAAGAAGCCAGGGTACCTGGAGAGAACCCACACAATCTCTCCCCGCCTCCTGGGTTTCGAACCAGGAACCCTCTTGCTGTGAGGCCACAGTCCTTACCAGTACACCACCGTGCTGCCATATATGTAGATATAAATGGCTCATTTTAATGATTTCTGCCAACACATGCGCACTGGACCTTTAAGTTACTTCAAAACCCCTAATGGCCGATTACTGCAACTTGCATCACAAATGCCACTCTTCTTGTAGTCATAACTCAGTCAAATCTGAACACACAGTCATGATACATATATTTGTAGATTCAGTGTTACTTACCCTTTCCGGGGATATAATTATGTCTGATCTCATTGAGAGCTGATGTCCATAAATCTGCGATGAAGGATGAGACTCACATGAGCCTCTTAATAGCTCAGGTGCTCTCACCTTGATTAGCCATATTTTGGCTAGGTCCTAGTGTCCCCCCTGCTGCAATCTGGTCAGAAACCATAGAAAACAGATGTTCTTAAAGCTCCATGAACTTGCTTGAGAATCTTTAGGTTTTTAAGTTTTCTTCAGAATCAAAGTAATCCAGTAACAGTTGTCTGTACATTCATTGGTTCATTGTAAAAGCTAATTCGGCATATGTTTAATGCTGCCACATTGCCAAAGTGTAAACAAG
This sequence comes from Epinephelus moara, assembly GCF_006386435.1. Lineage (NCBI taxonomy): Eukaryota > Metazoa > Chordata > Actinopteri > Perciformes > Serranidae > Epinephelus > Epinephelus moara. The sequence continues at coordinate 22,889,064 of NC_065524.1, read as the reverse complement.
TACAGACTAAAAGAAACAGGGCTGAAGTTGTAGTCCACAGCGTAACCTACTGAATCAATGGTAATTTCCTGTTTACATTCCACAAAGCATTTTGGGAAGTGTAGACCCAAGACTTTGATCATCATTTCCCTCCAAACAGTAGTAAGACAATAACAGGAGTGACAAAACCCACAAATATGAACTTTTTAATGAGGGTTGTTTTGTCCTTTAAAACAGTAATGAATAAAAATGGAGTGCAGATAAAGGAGGCAAGTGAGTGTCTGCTGTCAGTTTCCATTTTAGTCCCACCTTTTTTTGATGCTTTAAATAATAATATTCCTCTTCATGTCCTGCTCATTGCCCCGTTTCATGCAGAAATTCTTTGAACCACACTAAAACCTCTCACCCTCAAAACATCCTGTGGGACTCATTCAATTTAAAGATTCAGTTGGAGCCTTCAGCTGAGTTCCTGTGATTCTGAGAGGTCTTTTGATTTGGATTAAACTGCAGATGAAATACACAGTAACCTAACCTGAGCACAAATCGCTCAGCATGTAACTAATTCCAAACATAACCACTGATGCAAAATGGTGATGGAGTAAACATGTACTTAGTGTTTTGGCGGTCTGTCTGGTCACACCATTACATTACTTACCAGGCAAAGGTGGAGCCAACACAAAGACATGTTGGCTTGCTGGCAGACTGGCTGGTCTAATGGCTGCTCTGTTAGCCTGCAGTAATCCAGCCCAGCTCCCCTGTCTCAGCAGCCCTCCATCTGTCATTGGAAAGCCTCAGCGGTCCCCCAGGTGGGAGCGTTGTGTCAGCCTGGCAGGGTCATTACCGCAGGGCCTGGGAGTGCCGCTGGTGCAGCCTGCTCCTCTGCAGTCCCTGCCCAGCTCTAACCCCTGCCAGGTAGCAAGATCTCACACAGACCTAATGTATTCACACTAATTAAACTGTGCCAGGCACCACAAGCGCCCAGCTGTTAAAATAGAAAGACCAACTGTTTGTATCAGAGGATGGCAATGTCATATTCTTGCCCCCAGTATCACCTGGATCACCTGGTTCTGAGGGTAACCACAGAGAGTGGTGTTGTCCTTTTAAACACCTATAAACATTTTCTTTTTTAAATATTTTCCACAGGTTTTTGCCTTATTAATTAGACGTTAGAGACAGTAGGGAGCTGACAGGAAATGAGGGGGGAGAGATGAGGCCATAATTTAACCAGGGGCATTGTGGTCGGAGTGCAGCGAGCAAGCATACAGTTAATGCGGTACATATTCCTGGCACTGGTTCCTACTATTCTGCTGATCGACAACTTGGGGCAGTCATGAGCAAACAAGTTTCTTAAAAAAACATTTTGGCGCTTTGACCATGACCCACCACTTGGGTACCACTGCTTTAGAGGGATGCGGGGGCATGCTGCAAGTAGTCACATCGTCAGAGCCACTGATAACAACATTTAAATAATTAGTTAAGGTTAGCTAGCTTGATATAACATTACATCTGTTATACATGGTTTTTCATGACAAGCGAGCGGACCAACAGCTAACTTTGCTAGCTAACATTACCTTACATAGCGATGATATCTTGTGACGTAACACTATCTGTTTGCTGTCATATATAGATAATAGTAGACTTGTCTTTTGACTTATGACGCTTTATAAAGATGGACAACGCGTCTCCATTTCCTCCTACTGGACAAAAACGAAGCCAAAATATCTTTGGTACGACAGCCGCCATCTTGCGTTGGCAATGTCATTTAGAGCCACAGTCTAGCGTACAGCAACCTCCGCAGTATTGAGTTCTCACCCATGAACCAATCCAACCAATTGCAATTGTCATTCATAACGTAAAAAACCCCTGCCCCGGTTAGGGCAATGGTTCCCAACTGGTCCAGCCACGGGGTCCATGGGTTCTCCTTTGTCATTAGTTCAAGGTCCACACAGTTTAATATATTTGGAGTCATATTTGCGTTTGGCAATGTCGTCAAGCTAGTTTGCTGTCTCTCACTCTACATCAGGAAACGGCACTTCAGAATCAAAGCTTTATGCTGTTAATTCACTGTACTTAGAAATAAAGTGTGTTTTTTTACAAACTTGACATGTTGGGGAGTCACTTTGGGTCCATTCAGAATGGACGCAACCCACCAGTTTGGAACCACTGGGTTAGGGTTGAGGTAATGCCTGGCCTCACGGACGAAGTAAACTGAATTGGAATTAAACTTTGACACAACAGGGGAGTGGTTTGAGGTCTGAGAAAGATGTGGAAGGAGTGATGATGGTGACAGTGGTGGAAGTGGCTGATGAGGAGCAGGGGGTCGGATGAAAGGAGGACACAGAGCAGTTGCAAACCTGAGAGCCTGGTCCTTTGATCCAAGCTATGGCTGTGAGGAAGCACATCAACTGTAATCGTAGATGGAGTGTTAGGAGAGTGCTGAGGAAGTTTTTGGTGTCCTGCAATAGATGCTCTCTCTGGACTTGTTATATTTCCAGCACAGAGTCCAGACTCCCCACAAGATAAGAGACAAAGTCTAAGGAGCACCAGCCAGTGGCCCCATACCCAGGAAGCTCCGTCTCTCCCTTCGCTCATAATCATAAAAGTAATGACAAGGTAGGAAAGAAGAAGTACAAGAAGTAGAAGAGGAAGATCTGTTATGTTTGGGACCCATGCCGTCAATAAATGTTGTGTTTCATGATTCTTACAGCTGGTCTTTTTATCCACAGAGATAAGTTATGTCATAAAACCTGTCCACTGTGTAATGTTTCTCTGCTTTCCCAGTCAAGGAGGATGCACCTCTCAGCAACAGTTACAGTGATTGATGTGACTGTAGTGAGGTGATTGAGAATAGTTGCTGCGTGGTTGCCTGGTTAACACAGTTAAATGCAGTAGTCCAATATGTTAGATTGCTTATTAGTGATCTCCTTTCAGAAGTGTTATACAGGCTGATAGTGTGCCAGATTGCACACCAGTAATCATCTAAAGTGTTGGGGGAACAAAGTGAGCAGGTGTTTGATTGTGAGAGATGCATTTGGGACAGATTCGAGTCCAGAAGTTGGCAGCAGGAGTGATTGATAGATTTTTTTTTCTCCCCCATTTTGTCTGTCTGTGTTGTTGAGTGGTTTTAGCTCGTAATGTTCAGAATTTATTCTGCAGTTATGGGTGCTTGGAGATTATGTTGTTTTTTATTGAGTTTTGATGTTACAACAGATCTGACTTCAAGATAGTCGAGTTACGACTCAGTGCCCTTGCCACATTTCTGGGCTAGTTTATAGTTTATTACATTATAAATATATTACGTTGCAGTAAAGTTTTTGTGTGTTTTTCCTAATTTATGATCTAAAATGACTCCCAATTATTTAGTGTCATACGCTATTTCAATTTCACCTTTTATCTTTCAGCTGGTGGTGGTGTAAAGTGTTCCTGGCTAGATATGCAGCGTTACTGCTTCTGTTGACTTGCCTTTGTACGCTGTCCCAATGATGGTCTTACCACATATCGCGGCTGACCCACAAGCCCTTGCCTGCCAATTTGCATAAATCACAGTCTACATCTGACAGTTACTAGGCAGCACAGGCGGGGAGGTGCCCAGCCCCCGTGCAGAAACCAGGCCACCAACCCAGAGAATGGGAGGCCTGCCTGCCAGAGTGACAAATGTGTCCACAGCCTACTCCAACTGCCTCCTCTTGTGTGAATCGTGTATATGTGTGTGCGTGCAAGTGTGCATCTGTTGGCACATGTGTGGGTACGCCCCTGCATGACATGACAAATAAAGGGTAAAAGATGCTCTGGGGCTCAAAATAAAGCCTTAATATAGTAAAATCAACCAGGGTTTCGATACAGCGTCGTTACTCACTATTTTCAGAGCTTCAGTGTATTATAGTCATGTACAATAGAGAGTGAAATAGGAGCCAGTGTAGCCACAGTGTGAGGTGCTATGAACTACGACAGGTGGGTGCAGGCCAGCCCTATACATTTCTATACATCCTGCAAGAATTATGACCCAATCAATCATATTTCCATGTGTATTTTGTATCTATTGTTAAGACCTTGTTTTCTTATTTTGAAAAGCAGAAGTAGCTACATGTGTGTCCTGGGCTGAAAAAATGCCCTCCAATAAATGATTAGATAAATGTCAAGTCAACCATTGCTTGAATAAATTACTGCAAGGTATTAAATCATAAGAAATGATAAGTGAATATATATTTTTTCTTCACTTATTCATCCAATTTTGGTCAACATGTGTGCAGATCTGAAATAATGTAAAGAGTATATGGCTGTCAACTCACAGTTTTCCAGTCAATCCCAATTAATGCTGATTCATAACTGTTAAGGGGAGCATCATAGCATACATTTATTTATCTTGTAAATAAGTCAGTAAGTAAATTGTTGCACTTGATCCCATTAAAGGGGTCAACCATAGACCTTTTCATGGACCCCCCTTGGCCCTGGCCCGGGATCATCTGTACCCTTTGACCGCCCCCTGATGGTGGGCCTGGATGGGTGAATAAGGAGAGTTCATCTCACCGAATGCTCTCAGACATCGCAGTGACCCAGGGAAACCAACCTACCTCTAATGATAAAGCATGCGACAAGGTAAATAGTATGTGGACAATGAGATGGCATACTTAAGAGAGTGCCAGTCTAACCTCAAACCAGGGCCACAATCAGTGCATGGCATAGACAGTATAGGTGAATGCTAAGGGCTCATCCATAGGTGGCGCCACAAATGGGGGAAGAAAAAAGAATCACAATGTTTATCTTTTACTATTTCTTACTAGTTCTATACTGAAATTATTTTTGAAATATTACATAAGGCCACAACAACATAACAACGTAGCGAAACCAACTAAATAATAACAAGGCCTTTTTTGCTGGGTTCCTGCCGCCAGCTCATTACACTTTACCTGAAAGAAAAGAAACAGCAATATAAAAATATTGGTAGTGGCTTTTCCAAAATTGTTGTTTTAAACAATGGTATCTGTATCAGCCACCTTTTTAACATTGGGGGGCATTTTCAATCTACACTTTCTGTGAGGGGAGTGATCTATGGGGAATTCAACTGAGGAGAAATTTGTACAAACATAACAGCTAAACTGACCATTTTAGAGCTTTTGAAACAAAACTCTCAGATCAGGGGTTCTGCTGGGGTACGGCAAAACCATTTGGACAGAAATAATAATAGCCATTCATGTTTATTTATGATTATGATTACACTTGCTAGTGATTATCTTGGATGGCCGTGCATGGTTGCAGGTTGTCGCATAATACTTTAAGAGAAGTTACACATCACTCATCATTACAGATGTTATTTTTTTCCGTCAGCCACCATTTTCATCTCATCAGTGAAGTGGAGGCATGAATGACATTTACTGCTTTGTTTATGTCATGATTTATTTGCTAAGTCTGTTTCCATTGCAATTAGGTTTTATCAATACGCCAACTTCTCCACATTTTTTGCCAAATTTCTTTTTTTTCCCCTCCAGATATGACATGTTTCCACCCAGAATTTTCTATGCAAATTGACAATGTGCATATAAACAGGTGAATGGAAAAGTTCTTAACAAGGCCTGGCTCACAGTCGGCATTCCAGCTCATTGTGGTCAGGGCTCCACGCAGGCCAGTCAAGTTCTTCCACACCAAACTTGGAAAACCATTCGTTTATGGACCTGGCTTTGTGCACTGGAGGAAGGACATTCCCCAAACTGTTGCCGCAAAGTTGGAAACACACTGTTGTCTAAAACATTATTGCATAATATACCAATAGGATTTCTCTTAGTTAGAACATCAAAAGTACAGGGTACAGGGTAATCTCCATTCTTTTTTGTCATTTCATGCAGTAAGAAAACAGGCTGTAAAACACTGCTCTACAGTTATTGTGAGTGAGTGTGATTACAGACAGTGTTTATGTCTCATATTTTGGTTGTGACACCTGTGATTGAATTTTAATAGACACAGATGACCTTAATCAGGTCAGCTTAGCTAAATTTGATGCTATTTATCAGTGATAGTGGATATGAAATGTCAGGTGGAGCTCAAGGACCACGTTGGCAAGTTTAATGAGTTTCTAAGTGCTTAAGTAGCCGCATTCAGGGACACCACGGGGCTTGAGATGGGTCTCTCTCGTCTCTCCAATTAGATATGAGCAGAGGCTTACTGTACTGTGAGACCAATCTAGAGTGACAGTCAGAAGACAACATGGCGGGGATTGAGGGGATGAAAGATGGAAGTCAACCGGAGCATGACAGACCAGTCATTTCCCAGAGTGCAGCGCTGACACTCGTGTCTGTCTCTCTCAGCGAGTGCAGGGGTGAAAAAACATAACAACAACAGTGATTTGCTGCAGTTACTTCAATCATAAAACCATGGATTATACATCTATGGATACATGTGCTAAACTTTGTGATAATGTGAGGAAATAGAAAAAACGTGCTTTGACAGGAATTCCACCAGAGGAGGTCTCAGTAAAAAGGGTCGCTGTGATTTTCAATGCAAGTCCAGCTTACACTCACACTGTCTCTGCTGCATAGGATGCCTGGGGTCTTGTGTTATGCTGTGATGATAAAGTGTGCCCAGCACTGACATTGCAGCTGTTTACACATCCCCTACTGAGGACCACTCTCTCTGCAACACCCAGCCCCTGGGTTACATAATGCTAAGTGCATGCATGTGGATAGTATGTGAGAAAAAAAGGGAGGTGGGTGGGGGGAGAAGGGGGAGAAATCTAAACACTGCTCAAGCTGTGTGCTTGGGCTGAATGATGATACAATTAGACATATCCTCCACTTTGATACTGTTGTTTTGCTTGCGGATTAAAATGCCAGACATGAACCACGCACAGGCAAACACAGCTGCTCATCCTGGCGATAAAGGAGGTGCTCTGCCCCCTCTTACACACTGTGCAGCTCTCTCAGCATGTGTAGAGAAAGTGTATAATCGCCCTCAGAGGCACATCCTCTACATGTAACTGCCCGTTCAATCGATCTAAATGTTATCTGCACAGAAACATGATCCAAAAAGGATTCCGTCAGATGACGGTTGTGTACCAATCAGGATTCAGGTGGAAACGTTTAGTTGTGGTCCGACAAAACCCCCCGCTCTTCAAAAGCACTTTTGATGTTTCCCCTCTGTTTTTCCAGGCCACTCATGCATCAGTAGTTTTGTGAAAAACACAGACTCTGAGACAATATTAGAAACGATGCCTGCAGGCGGTTCTTTGAAGCTGAACGCCAGAGCCAGTCGGCCAGTCAGCCCATTGATAGCGTGCTACTCTCCCCACTAGTTTGTATGATGCTGGTCTTCAGCCGGGCTAGAGGGAATACAAAACAGCTTTTTCCTCCAACCTATGTCAGCAGTGATGTTAAATCTTAATATTGCAGTCTGGGCTTTAACGGAGTCCAGTGAAAATCTCATAGTCATTTGCTCAACAGAGCATATAACATTTGGCATAAAGCAACTCCAGCAGCTCATAATGCACTCATTTCAAGTTAATATACCCAAAGTCGAGGAGTATCCTGGCGCTTTCCTCTTCTGAAGTATTAAGTAAATATTCATGATGGCACGGGTTCACATTCAAGATCAGGCTTGCTCTTTCTCTCGCTGCTTTTCTTCAGTTGCACTAAAATACTTAAGAAAGCATATATCCCAAGCAGCCCAAAGCAATGATACCGTTCAGTGAATAATGTTGCCCTGGTAGTAAACATAAACTCCACAGTGGCAATACCACACTCGCAACACAATCTCTTTTCATTTTATTTGATCAAGTTTTATGTGAAGTCTTTGCATCAGATGTCTGAGATTCTGGGTTGAACCTCACTGGGAATAAACATCACCGCTGGGACCCTAATCATAGCTGTTGCTCTTGGAATAGCTGCGCCAGCAGGCATGAAATCATGCATACGTTACAGCAGCCATTAGGGATTGCCTAGGTGTTCTATTTTATGCCACTTCTCCAACAAACACACAGAGGGAAGTACTTAAAGTAATCGTTCCTCCTGTAATGGTTGATAATGAGCCTTGCATTTATATATATATATGTAAGACATAGGATGCTCTGTGGAGACAATTACTGCTGTCTTATATGAATATGATGCCACAGAGTGAGAGCATATCAGCGTGTGGTGGTCGTATATCACACACTTTATTGCTTACAGTAACTGTAGTTACACTTGACCTTCAGTTGATATGATTACAGGCTTGTAAACTACCAAAAAATCTGAGATTTAGATATACACGCAGCATCTGAGGAGAGCTAGACGATTTTTTAAGTCCTACACTGCATCATTAAAGCAATGGATGAGCATTTCCCTGTTAACTCTCCTGAACTGCTCTCTTCCTGATATCCATATTTCATAAGCACTTCTCACCATTCATCCCCTTCTCCTCTATCCCAGCTCTATTTTGTGCCAGTGCAGTTGACTGCACAACAGGGAGCAGCTTATATTCTGGGTTCCTCTTAATTATTAATGGGCTTCTCAACACGTAGCCTAATCCATCCACACAAGTTGAAATCCTGACACAGGGAAAAATCACTCTTTCGGAGGTGTAACTTTCCTTATGAGATTAGAGGTTGACCCAGTTTCACCTGGTTTTACAGTTGATACAGTCCCCTCTGGAGTTATGATAGACTGGCAACTGGAATTTGAAAATACATTTGATATTCTTATTTTTTCCTATTTTCATTCATTTATTTCAGGTTCATTCATCTCACTTAAAGGGGCAGTTCACCCCCAAATAAAAAATACATATTTTTCATCTTACCTGTAGTGCTACTTATCAGTCTAGATTGTTTTGGTGTGAGCTGCTGAGTGTTGGAGATATCAGCTGTAGAGATGTCTGCCTCCGCTTCAGTATAATGGAACTAGATGGTACTCAGCTTGTGGTGTTCAAAGCGCCAGAAAAATAGATTTGATGAAGTCAACAGCAATGTCTCTTTCCAGAAATCATGACCCAGTTACTTAAGATAATCGACAGACCTTGTTGTGACTCAACCTAGTCTCACTCTGAAGTTGTTGAAATCTGGCACTTGGGCAGTGACTTCTGGCGTTAGACACTGTCCTTTCACGTCGGCATGATACATGACTGGTAGCTGTTATAGTTTGACGGCGTCAGGGGAAAACGCGGTGGGACAAGAACGAAAGTAAAGGCAGCGAAGTCCGAGTAAGGTGGGTGGGAGTGGTGGTGGATGGGTCCAACAAACACATATTTAAAAGTGGGGCCACTTGAGGGACAGGCTGTCTGCTGCTAGGTGTCGCTACAGTCCATCCACCCCTTGCTCCTCCACACTTCAACCTCTCGTCCAAATATGGTCACTTATGGCTCCAAAAAAATGAGATGGCGATGGCAAAAGTGCCAAACTCGAGGCTTCATGACAGAAGTCCGCAAACCAATGCAACCCCAAGTCGTCGAAATCCGGCACAGTATCTTGTGGCATCAGATACTGACAACAAAAGCTATCCTTTAACGTCAGCATGATACGCAGCTGGTAGGCACAAGAACTAAAGTTAAGGCGGTGAAAGTCCAAGACAGCAGGTTGGAGGGTTGATAAATGGGTTCCAGAACCACTTACTTTTACCTGGGAGGAAAGTGTTCACTTCTCGTAAGGTTGTAAAGCCAAATACTGTACTTTATGCCTAAACCCAACAACGTGGGAAAGAGAAAAAAGGTAAATTTGCGGTTTTATACCGACGTAGTGCATTTATTTTGAAAAAGACTGTATATAAATGGTAAATTTCCTGTGAAAACAGAAGTGTATTTTGAATAAAGACAATGTATGTAACAGGCAGAAGTTGACACGGCATCCCAGAACGTCAATAACCAACGCACCCAGGGTACCTTTCACATCGTATCTGGACATGGGAGATCCATGACCAAACATCAATATGTGACAAAGTCGGAGTGAGAATGTGTTGTGTGAGCAGTTTGATGTAGGAACTATTCTCTGTCTACTGAACTACACCCGCCAACTGTATCAAAATGCATCTACTGATAGCTGACCTAGCACCACTGAGTTAGTTAACATCACAACTCAGCCGAGAAGGACGCCATTAATGTTTACATCTCTCGCTGGCACGAGCACGAGCCTCTCATCCATGAGTAGATGCACTCTTCCTTTTGCACGGTGATACTGTTGGCGGGTGTAGTTCTGTAGATAATCAAAATTTCTATAATCCATTGTAAGGGTAACATAAATGTCTGTACCACAGTACAAGGCAATTCATCGGGACATGCCGGGATTTCGCTCAAGACCAACCGCGACACCATGAATGTCTGTATACAATTTCATGGCAATACATTAGATGTTTGTGATGTTTAGGAACAAAGTGGTTGACAAACTGATTTTGCCTTCCCTAGAGTTGCTCTGTGCAGCAGGTAGATGTTTTGCACTTTAAAGAATATGTATATTTTAGTAAGTAACTGTGGAAATGTTGCAAAGAAGCTGAAGTAGTATGGTTCAATGTGCTGGCACCAATGTTTTACAGATTAACTGCTGTGATGCTGCTAGGGTACCTGCTAAAATCATAATGTCCACAGGCACTCGACTGCCGCCTGCAGCGTTGACTGGTGGCTTTAGTAGTAGACTTGACGCTTGTACTGAGACAGTGGGGGACATACTGTGTTCTGATGGGGTCTCCAATACAGCCTCTGACAGAGGTAAGGTCAGAGCCTATTGATTTTTAACACTGCTCAATGAGACAGCAGGCTGCTCGGTGCAAAAGATACTATAGAGCCAGAGTAAAGAAACATGGCCTCAGCTCAGTTACACTGGCTGCTACAACCGTTTCATGTAGGTGTACTGTAATGAAAAAGCAATACAGGGGATCTCTATATGATTGGCTTTCCACCTGGATGCTTTCATCCATTTTATCTCTCAGATCAGCAATCACCTTGAGGAAGAAAGGCAGCAGAAATAGGGGAGGCTTCCATTGCAGCGGCATCATGCACTACAGTAGAGCAGCCAGGGCTACGGCCTTTGTGTGCTCTACAGTAAAGGTGGGAGGGAAAGTGGGGCACGGGGTCTTTAATGCGCAGGGTGGAATTATATATCCTTTTAATCATGCTCCCCCACCCAGCAGCAGTTTTGGATGAGAGTGACGGAGAGCCAACACAAAGCTAATTCCGCCCCTGTCACATCCGATCGTCTCTTACCTCGCAAATGAGCTGCAGTAATGACACTCGCCTGATGGCCCATGCTCATGCACATTTGCAGGGGTAATGTTTGATAGAAATCAATCCGTGATAATATGGTGGATGGGAGCACTGAAGTGATTTTCTGGAGATGGCTTTTGTCTAGTGCAATGGTTCAGGTGCTGGGGATGTCTCTCTTTGGCTTCCAAATCAGCTTGCAAGCAATGTTATCAAGCATTTTTAACCTGTGACCCTTAAATGCACATTAGGAAGATTATGGTGCTTTTGCCTTCTGGTGCTTTTTACATTTATTTCAGTGTGAATAAAACCAGTGAAATTACAAAATGTTGCTAAGCTTGTATTGTTAGTTTAATAAAGGGGCTCACTCAGCCATAAAAGGGCTACATGCAGCAGACAGCAGTGTAAAAATACTGTAACTGGAACACTTAAATATCTCAAAGCTGTTTAGCAATCATATTGAACAAACAGCTTAATCAATTTTAGAAGCATAAAATAGTGATACATATCCCATTTTTTTTAAATGTATTCATAAGATATCAGTAAAATAACATAGATTTTCAATTCCCATATCACATTGCATCACATCACATCGTATCATATCGTATCGTATCATATTTCCATTTCCATTTCCATTTCCATATTAATTCCTTCAGCCATGTGCTATCCTGTCGCATAATTATTTCTGTGGTCACCAAGTATACAAATGCAAAAAAAACAGACCAAGACAAATAAACATAAAAAAAACAGACAAACAATAAACAAAAAAAAAACAACAACAACACACAAACAAAGCAAAAAATCTCCCTGAATTTACACATTTTGTGCGGTGTAGTGGAAATGACAGTAGGACAGGTGTTCTTTTTATGAATATATCTTTACAACACATGACACATTTCATTAAAATTGGTATTTATGTGTCATTTGTATTTGAAAATTATATTAGATATATATAAAAATCAAAATTATGCAGGGTTTTGCATAATCTGGCTCGGGGACAAAGGAAACTTAGCAAAAATATAAAATACCATGTTTATGTAATAAAAATAATGACTTAACTATTTTTTTTTGTAATTTCTTTTTTGGTTTCAAGTAAGTGTGACAAAAATCTGAAATCTGAAAATATAAATCCAAAGTCTTATTATTTCTGACAGGGACACAAAAATCATGATAACTGAAGTATCACCCATATACAGATTATAACAGTATTATGGTGCAGCACTTTCCAAATGAGTGTGTAATAGCCTACTTTTTTTCCTCATGATTTGGTGCCACATAAATATCATTAAGTCCCTGTAGGAAAAGTATATTAAAGTGATTTTGTCTGGACTGGCAGCAGAGGTTAAAGAAAAGGGAGTTATAGATGTTTAAATGCCATAAAAACCAAATATGATGCAGGTTAAAATATGGCTTTATTTAAAAAAAGCTTCACCTTAAAAGGTCAGGCTGATATTTACTGCCACTTTCTCTGCAAATAAATATTTAGTGTCCTGAGTGAGCTTCTCGTTGGAGACCTATCAAGACACGTCAGCACTCTGCATTACCACAAAATGTACCAGTGATGAGATGATCAGTCAGACAGGGATAATAAGATTTATTACATTTTAATTACTTAGGCGAGTGTTAAAAGACTGGTGAGTAAATTGAGAGTCCCAGACTTAAGCAGGGCACATCAATTATTCCAACTATGACCTGATATAATGATAATGAGTAATCTGACTTCTCCAGTCGTTTCCTATAGCTTCATGTACTGTATGTCTGGATATGTTGAGAGCCACTAACAACACCATGAATTATGCATTTCTCCAGCGACAGAACATATTATGGGATCTGAGAGGCAATATGAGCAAATCTCCCTTTTTATTCATGCCAGTCCTGTTTAATGAATCACTGGGAGATTGCTCTCACTGTTGCCATTAATCAGAGCTTCTCTGCTGCTGATTGAAGAGGGTAATATGAACAGGAATACCAATGAGTGGAGGAATGTGCACAGGCTGAAAAATGGCAGAATAACTCAGCCATAGAGACAGCCAAGTGCTGTGTGCAGTCCAAACACAACCTTGTCCCATCCTTACGAGGAATTAAGTCCATTACAATTTGACCGCGTCCTCCGATGATATAAAGAGACTATATCAAACTGCTGTGCGCCCACAAGAGACTGAGACAATTTGGTTTTAGACTGCTATCGGAAAACCATGCACCACAGTCATATTGGTACTTTGGAAGCTGCATGATGCAACGTTAAGTCCCAAACACAAATTTGTTTCATTGATTGAAGAAAACTGGACCGGGCTCGAGCTCAAGGGAGCTTTTTGTTCATAAATTGAATCTATAAATTTGTCCATATGCAGTTAATGTGCCTACAATAAGGATAAGTTAGAAACCATTTGGTTCTGTGGGATGTAATTTCTCTGTGCTTTTTATAACTTGATTCTTTTTTCATCACTACTGGATTCACAAAGATGTCTAAAGCCTGCAAGAAACTATAAATGGCATCTGAAGAGTGGGACCAAGATATTTTAGGGAACAGTTCAATAATTAGGAAAATGCCCTGATTTGATTTTCTGCTGAGAGTTAGATGACATGCTGAGCATAACACTCACATATCAATCTGTTAAATCTGAAGCTACAATGTAGAAAACTGACACATACCAAGGGTCGTAGTGAGGTGCTGATCACTGGAAGTTTAATTGAAAGTAGGAAATAAGTGTCACACACAATGGCTTCATTCAGTTGCTTTTTTCTTCAGATTCTAAATAAAAGAGAAATGCATATGGAGCCAAAGTGTGTGATACACTACTTTAAAATATAAAGCTACAGGCAGTGGCATAAGCTTATTAGCATAGCTTAGCATAAGGCTGAAACCAAGAAAAAAATTGGCACTTAACTCTCATAAAACCGCAATTCGTCATTTTACACTACAGTTGTTGATATTTAACATTTTGTTTAGTGAGTCTGGTGAATATAAAGCTAACAGACAGAAGGCAGTTAGCTTAGGTTAGCTTAGATTAGCATAAAGACCAAAAAAAGGCGAAACAGCCGACATTGGGCGAGAGGTGGGGTACACCCTGGACAGGTCGCCAGACTATCACAGGGCTGACACATAGAGACAGACAACCATTCACACTCACATTCACACCTACAGACAATTTAGAGTCACCAATTAACCTGCATGTCTTTGGACTGTGGGAGGAAGCTGGAGTACCTGGAGAAACATGCAGACTCTGCACAGAGGGGCTCCCCCACCCCAGGGTTTGAACCCCCCAACAAGGAACCTTCTTGCTGTGAGGTGACAATGATGACCACTGCTCCACCGTGCCACCACTGATTAATATGATATCTCATTTGTTTACATGATCCAAAGTGTCAAACAACACATTGCAGTTTGATGAGAGGTTACGTGCTGGACTATTTCTTGTTCTGGCATTAAAGGTATACCGTGCAGAAATTGTCGGCTACTGGAGTGACAGGTTGTCTGTGAGGTGTCGCTACAGTCTGTGAGTCAGATCCACCCCTTGCTCCTCCACAGCTCCCCACTCTTCCTATTAATTCCTAGATTTTTCTTTTGGGCTTTTGCCATTAATCAATAGGAAAGTATTAAGTGTGAGAGGGGGACAGAGTGGGGGGATGACATGCAGCAAAGGGCTGCAAGCTGGAATCAAACCCACAGCCACTACAGCAAGGACATTGCCTTTGTACAAGGGATGTCTACTCTACCTCTGAGCCACTGGTTGCCACCACAGCTCCACCCTCTTGTCCAAATATGGTAACTTCTGGCTCCAAAAAAACAAGATGATGGCTGAAATGCTGAACTCCACAAGCCAATGAGTGACGTCACAGTAGCAATGTCCATTATATTATACAGTCCACGTGTGAGGCTAGCTGCTTCCCCTTGTTTACAGTCATTGTGCTAAGCTAATTAGCCAGTTGCTGGAGGTAGCGTACAAACATGAGAGTGGTGTCGATCTTCTCACGAATGAAATTGAATAAGAAGCCAAAGAATAACAAAAATATTAACATCATGTCAAGAATAATGCATGGCAACAAGAGCTCACCGCAGCTGCAACAAATATATCTGTGTGACATTATAACGGTAATGTGGTTATGCTACATTGTGTGGCATTGTGGTACAGTTCAATGTAATTGGTGAATTGATGGACAAAGATGAATTGCCTGGAGAATGATATGCATATATCTGTATTTTTGCAGAAACCTGATATCCTTTCTCTAAAACCCAAGGACACACACACGCACACATGATTCCTCAGTAAGTGCACACACACTCACACACACACCTCCCAGTCTGGAGAGTACAGCATGGCTATCACATAGAGCATTCCATCATACTGTCACTCACATCTGCTGCCCTTTCTCATTACCGCACCCTCCCGATTCTCCCTCTCTCCTTTACCTCCCCTTCAGCCAAGCCCCTTTACAGCCGTCCACATTATTCTCCCCTTTCTTCCCGCTCCACAGACTATCCTTCCACACTAACAAAAAATGAACAGAATTCCTGAGGATGTAGATGGGTGGTGTGGCGGCAGGTGGGCTGACACGCTTTTACACCGGTCTGATGTCCTCTGAGTCTCAGACAGCATGTTCGCAGTCTGAAAAAGGCCACAGAGTGGTTTCAATACACCTCACATGATTGAAACCGAGAAGTGATTTTTCACATGTGCACACCGGTTAGAGTGCCAGAATTAGACAGCAGGTATCATTTTTTTCACCTCTCCCTGAACCTGTGAAAAATGGATTGATGGAAAATACCATTGTTGCATTTCAGCGACTATACAGTATATCCATGGGAGCTCTGTCTGTTTGGGCAGATGTAGTTTGCTGCAGTCTCTGACGTTTTTTTTCCCCTTCCTTCCTCTCCCTCAGTCTGCCACTTCCAGAGAGGGATAAATGACAAAACCATGTCAGGCTGGTGATGCAAAGAGGATAATTAGGATTCACGAAACACAGTTTGTCTTCAAAAGCAAATCACTTCCCTGGTGCTCAGGGGCTACCAAGGCACAGATCATTTTATATATCAGCACCTAGCAACTGGCAGATGGAGTGAACTTAGTGCAGGCTGCCAAAGCTGATAGGACACTGCAGGACTGCAAAATGAGCTGTGATGATTCCCCTGCTGAGGCCAACAAGAGAGACATACCTCATTAAGATGCATAGCATCCTCGAATGCCCGGCCACACTTTACAGCACCAAGTTGCCCCTTGCAAAAAAATGTTCACAGAGCCACTGAAAACATACAGTTTGGAGCTGATGGTTGCAAAACAAACAATGCCCGGCTTAGCAGTTACAAACCTGCATGTGGTAGAGCATCAAATATAAAACGGCTATAAACAGAACCACTATATTGTGTCCAGTTTTGAACCACATTGTTACACATCAATGAACTGGTACGCGCAATATTGCAACATGGAAAACAGCAAGACCATTGTCTTTGACTTCTACTGCAGTCATTAATATGTGCACGGACGTGCTGGCAAAAGCACACAGTGAGTCATCAGGAATTCTGTCCATTTTCTCCTTATAATACCACAACTCAACTCCCTGCATGGAGAGAGACAGGCCATTAAAACTGCACCTGTTGTGAGGGCGTAAACATGTGTTCCTCACAACCATCTATCATAAACCGGACTGCAAAAACACTTTTGTTGTACAAACAGGCAGAGGAATATTCTCATTACAGAGCTCCTTCCTGCCCTAAAGGAAATCAGAGGTGAATATAGTGCTTTATTTGGTTTGATTCGGCGGGCACGGGGATCCCTGGAGGCCCTCAGCACAGAATCCTGATGCTGAGACTGCAGCCGGCGTACAGTGTGCCTGCACAGAAGCCTGCATTACATTTGCACCTCAATCCTGTCCATCACCGTCGTCTGAATTATCTCTCATCTCCATCCTCAACCCTTTATCGCTTATCAGTAACTCATCTTTTCAGTTTATTTCTTCCTGTTACTCTCCTAATAATTACCCTGCCACCTATCCTACTGATGTCATCCTCTTTGTGAGTGTGGAGAGATTTTGACTCGCCAACAGCGAAACAAAGCAGGGAGCTGGAAGATAAGAAACAGGAGCAAGAAGAGTGAGTGAGACACTGAAAAAACATGCTGCAGGGACACGAGAAGAGAGAGGGAGAGAGACAAAGACAGAGCGGCAGAGACTCCTGGGACGGACCGACAGGGCTGTGGAGAGAGGAGCTTAATTTCCCAACACCATCTGTTACCAGTCCCTGGGTTGAAAGCTCCACTTATGTCAAACCTCCCACAACCACACACCAGTAGAGCACCGCAGAGCTGCGAGAGAGACCCCACTCCTTTTTTCCTTTTTCTGTCCCCTTGCACCCTCTTTTTATCCTCCACACCTATGCAACCCACCCACTCTCATGCTCACCAACGTACACTTCAGCTGAGATAAATGAATCCGCCTGCTATTTTCTGGGTCATAGCGGGTTTAGGATTCTGTTGAGGAAAACATAATGTATAATTACTCGGGCGCCAACATGTTGGATGTCCCTGCGCTCTGCAGAATATTGTGTTTTCCTTTAATATATTCACCTTCACACCAGTTCACTGTCCACTTAATCAATGGGGTTCTTGATACAGTAACTCCTGTTTCTGTTGTGTTGGGAGTCCAAATTATCTTGATAAACTGTCAGTGTTTAATCTTAGCCGGCTGGCATCGATTGAAGAAAAGCCCACAGGGGATGCTGGGTATATATAGGCCCTTCTACTGGGAAAGAAGGGCCCACAACTCAAAATGTGTCAATGGAAGTGCCTCCAAGCTACTGTTTTCCCTTTTTTTCCTGGTGGTGAAGGCACTGAGGACTCTGGTGGAGAAGTGTCTGGCCTACATTCAAGACCATGCAGAGGCATGAAAATATGTCAAATTGCAGGGATGAAGGCAATTATATATAATATGTATTACACAGAGCTTAAGTGCAGCCTCTAATAATAATGCACCTGAAAGTGAAGGTCACAAGTTATCATTTCTGGCACTCCAGCGCACGGCAGATTGTAATTTCTCTAGACGTATGCCAGTATTCATTATAAATAAAACAAGCGCTGTAACTTCTGTAACACTTTCACCTTTCTCTTCAGGTTCTTTTAGGAAGTAAACATTTCTCCCAGTCTGAAACCAAAAAGACAAACTCCCTAAAGACAGACCTGGTTGCAGCTCCCGCAGCTCCGACATGAGGAAACGCTGATATCCATAAAAGAATGGGAGACATGGGAAGGCAGGGGGGTTACCCTGAGGACAGACCATTCCCTGGCATTTTAATCACTTCATTTACACACTCTCTCAGGGTATTTCTATGCAAATTATCTGAAAAGGTCACGCCGCAAAGAGGGATATCTGTTCTGTTCCAAATGGTGTTTATAAACAGAGAAAGGCAAAAGTCCACACACAGGCCGCCTTATCTGTGCATTAATACAATTTAGCCATCAGGGACTCTGCCTCTAGGATGAACTGCTGATGAATACTTTATCCAACAGGTAAATACTTTAAGTAATGGCTCCAGTGTAGCTGACTGTATGTATTTTGTTGGGTGAAGGGAGTCCTCATGTGGCCATTTGGGTTACTACAGTTAGATATTTGAATAAATCTAAAACCATAACTCCAACATTTGCAGGTATGTTATGGCAGTGGTTCTGGATTGGTGGGTTCCAAGTCCGTTCAGAATGGACCCTGAGTGACTTGTGAATGTGTTAAGTTTGTAAAAAACACACTTTATTTTGAAGTACAGCGAAGATCCAGCACAGAGCTTTCATTATGTACCGTTTACTGCTGTAGAGTGAGTAAATGACAGGCAGCAAACTACCTCAATGACATGTCCAAATTCAACTGTGTGGACCTTAAACTAATGACTAAGGACAAATCAGGTCCCTGTGGCTGGACCAGTTGGGAACCACTGTGTTATGGGACACAAGATACCAATAAATAAAGAAAAATTAAAATAAATGTACAAAATACACAGAACGTGCCTCAAAGTGGTCGGCATGTATTTTGATTAACACTCTAAGAAAATAAAAATTAGAAACTCTTTATAATCCCACTTAAGGGACTCCACTGGACATGACCGAACCTGGTTAATACCTGGCTGACAATAAGATCAGTTATTTGGCTGCTTTCATGTAATGTCACTGCAAATCCACTAGATGTCACTATCAACACAGTTCCAAGTTTGTGCAATTTGAGAAGTTTGAAGCAAATATTGCCTGTCGTGTACTGAACGCCATCCTGGATTCCCCAGATATGCAATAAACTAATATCACAGCCATGTAAGCAGCTTGTGCATAGCTGTCATTCAGCAGCCTACAAATACAACTTAAGTCACCCTGAGTCGTGGATCCTGGCTGCCAACTGTCTGGTGTAAACACAAGCAGGAATCCAATCTTTCAGAGACACTACAACACCTACAGACTTGTTTTACAGCCATGAGGCTTAAAAGATATGAGCTGAACTCATAAAAAATTTAGGGATGAAATAAACGGTTGTTCAAATGAATATACACAAGGACAAGAGATGTTTTTTTCCAATTTTTTCCAAAGTTTATTTGATGACAATATACAAGAACATCTTGAGCACGGAGACCCTCCCTGGCTGTCCGGGCTCACTGTGGGGAGATGAAGGAAAAATTAATAAAAGAGCTTATTTAATTTAAACAAATTAACTTCCTTGACAATGCAATATTATAAAGTTAGAGAGCACAAACTGTGACGAAAAATGTTTAACAGTAGTTTTAGGTGAGAAACAGTTTAAACCCGAACATTATAATTAATAGAAACTTTACCATTATGACTTCACACTTTCAGAAAACGCATTGCAGTGAGAAATTCACACACTGGCAGGCTTTTAGTTCAACCGCCCCACACTCAACACACTAGAAAACCTAAGATCCACATGCTACACCCAGGTTCTGCTTCTATTAACTACAGGTCTGAAGCATAATCAAAGCCTATACGTCTGTTTAAATATGAGGCAGAGTGGGCACAGCCTAATGGATGAGCCCATTATAGCAGAGACAGAGGTACAGAGGACTGGGGTAGAAGGGAAAACCTATTAGCAGGGAGTTTGATTCAACATGGGAAGGTGGGAAAACACTGAAGGAAAAACTGTGGGGGGGAGAAGTAACGCGTGACATGCATAGCACAGCTCAGCTCTATCAGCTTTTGATGTGCAACACAATGGCACACCATGCTTGTTCTGCTTCTATACCTGCACACTGACACCTCATTTCTGCAAAAGAAATCCATGGGAAGCGAAATCAAGAAAAAAAGATGGAACAAAAATGTTAACACATTGAAAAACTGAAATATGGAATAGAAAAGATCTCTGAATGGATTCGTACAAGCTGCACTCCACAGGTCATCTCACACATTTAGAACCATGCCAATGAAAACCAGGGTGGACGTGCTGTACAGTGTCAATACTTTACAAGCCAGCTGTGCTGGAGCTTTTACTGATACAGCTTTAACAGTCTGGCTGAGTTTTGCAATTCAGAGATCTATTCCAGGTGACTTATAGCCAGTGATTGGTGTCATAGAGGGTAGAGGAGTATGCAGGGTGTCATTGAAACAAAAACTACACCAGGAGTTTTCAGAGATTAGTACTGGATTTTTTTTATAAATTCTTCCTTTAATGGCTGTAGGATCTCCTCACACTCATTAGGTTTTAAAAAGGGATCTAAAACACTATTAGTTTTCAGGTCAAACTAGTAATTATTAGTATAAAAGAAGGGATCACCATGTAAGTATTCAACAGTGGGTCAAATCCTCATGTTGGATGCATCACGTACATCCAAAGGGGGAAGTATTAAGGCTCTGGCTCTTAGGTCCCTGACACACCAAGACGACTGTCGGCTATTAATGTATGTCGGGCTGTGACTATCGCTTGCTCTAGTTTTTGTGGTGTGTGCGGCACCGTTGGCACTGGTTGGGCTTTTTTGGGGCCAATTCAACATGTTGAATCAGCGTCAGAGCCAGTTGGTGAGAGGAATCACTGATTAGCGGGTCAGCTTCGCGCATGAGGAGAATCAGAAGTGAGGACAGCAAAGAAACGACTTAAGAGGGTGTGAGATCGAAACTTGTGATATTAGGTACGATTGTTTTTTGGGTTATTGTTTGCCAGCGCACAGTGAAATGTCTTTGTTCGGTCAATAATTTCCTAACTAGCATCTTGAATCCATCCTATCAGTCTTCTGGTTATCCCCACTTGATGACAAATACAGACTGTTGCTGCATGCTGACGTGGAAAGTTACTTCCTCTTGCGCAGGGGCAAAGCATACGTGCTGGTTGGCCAGTGTCTTTGCGGTGTCTTCAAGTGGAACGTTTTGGCCAAGACACCGATGACGTGAGGAGACGCAACAGTTCACCTTTGTCGCCACTACTTCTGATCTCAGTTTGGTGTGTC
Source organism: Epinephelus moara (assembly GCF_006386435.1). Taxonomy (NCBI): domain Eukaryota; kingdom Metazoa; phylum Chordata; class Actinopteri; order Perciformes; family Serranidae; genus Epinephelus; species Epinephelus moara. Next base: position 22,867,523 of record NC_065524.1, on the reverse strand, counting down.
TGGGTCATTAGATGGGTAGGTGAGGGTGTAAAGGGAGGGGTTAACTAAGATCTCTAACTCCTTGATTATCTGCACACTGCAATTAGTCTATTTATGCACAACATTTACCTTCTACAGTTCCCGAAGAACATTTGATAAGATTGGAAAGATGACAAAGGAAATTAAAAAAGGTCACAGTAGTGAGGAAAAATAAAGATTAGCAGGGTAGGAAAAGAAGAGTTGCAATGAAAATCAAGAAAGAATCAAGTGCACTGAATTCAATAATGCCTTCCTCCGCCTTCAAAATTCCATTCCCCTATGGCATACTATCACAGGAATACTTATTTTGATTTTGTGTAAGGAGCTGAGGGACTACAAATGTGTTCAGTGACTGTTTACTTGGCACAAAGCGTGTAGAAACGGTCACAATACCTTTTTGCCAGCAGCGCCCACACTGGCCTTCTTGACGCCTCGTACTTTCTTCATTCTGTTCTTGCGTTCCTTGCGCTGTTTCCTTGAGGTCTTCTTTTTCTCATAGAGACCATGCTGAGGAACACAAATAAACAAGTGCTCAATTTTAGCACGTGAATCTCAAATGTTTAACAATCATAACCTACTGATCTGATCATGTATTGCCAACCATAAGATTATATAGGTGGCGTTTCAGACATTTATAGCAACAATGCATCTGCACCGCATCACAAAATGGATTGAAAGTTATTAAGACTTGAAAATGCTTTAACACTGTGTTAAGGTTTTAGCTTGGGTGACTCGCTTTTAATTACAATATTAACTCAAACTGTGCAAATATCTGCATTAAACAAGATTATCTAAAGTGCGCCCCAATGAATGTGCTTTTTCAACATTCCCCCTAATGCTGCCTGATGGAAATTATGGACAATCCAATTGCATATCATGGTTATAACTTTTCACACCCTCACACCTTTCAATTGCACCTGTCATCCAACCTTTGTAACTGTCAAAGGCTGCTCTGCCGCCATCTGAAAACTACTCAATATAATGTTCATGCAAAATGGAGAATATTCAGACTCTGACAACTCTGAGAAGAGTTAAGAGCCTCTAAAATATAGGCAAGTGTCTTGTAGTCAAAAATAGTTTCCCAAAATACTGCATTTCACCCAAGCCACACTGCCTGCATGAGCAGCCCATATGCATTATGCAACTTCTTTTTTCTGCACCTGTGTTAACAGGTTAGAACAGCCACGATGCCTGTGTGAGCAGTGCTGCTCAGGTGCAGTGCGACAGCATGGTTTTGAGCAACAACAGACAGTGAAAATGGTCTTTAACAATCATTTTGACATTATACCAGCATTCAGTTGCCTTTCACCTTGCCTCCACTTTTCACTTTAAACATCTAAATAACTAAATACTTATTTATCTCAACACTTCCTAGTTTCCATTTCAAAAATAACAGCCTTCTGACAATGTTTCTGTGGACAGATTCCCTTCACTTGTTAACAAAAGCTTTGCAGTGGTGTGCACAGCTTCATGAATGAGTGGATTATTGGCTGAAAATACAGTAGCTTAATTAGCTGGCTGCTAATCTGTCTGTGTGAACACCACATGTATGATGGAAGCCTCAGCAGCACAGCAAGGTGGCTGTCACGCATTGTTCACACAGGCAGTGTGACCTGGCCGTTAAGAGGTTGACAACATTTCAGCCGCTTGCTGCTGCAGAATGTGTCAGCTGGGATGCCCTTTGCTAATAAACATCATTATCTGTGAATCAAAGCATTAATGTAAATGCAGTGGTTCAAAACTCACTCTGGCCAGTCTGTGTTTGGGCTCATTCTTCTTAGCGTAGTCTAGAGAGTCGTACACCATGGCAAAGCCTGTGGTCTTGCCGCCACCAAACTGAGTCCTGAAGCCAAATACGAACACAACGTCAGGGGTGGTCTTGTACATCTTGGCAAGTTTCTCCCTGATTTCAGTCTTGGGGACTGTGGCCTTGCCGGGATGCAGGACATCGACGACCTACAGAGGGAACAGGCGGATAATACATGAATATTTGACAGAAAAAACCCAGCTCAAGACAATGAACACTGCACAGAGGAGTTTAACACTTACCATTTGCTTCCTCTGAAGCAGCCGGTTCGTCATAAACTTGCGTGTCCTGACTGTCACTGTGTCATTCTGAAGATGGGAGAAAGTAAAAGATGATGCTCATTATCAAACAATATATCAAAGACCACTTAACTTTTAGCCTTTAACAACAAATCCCAGCTCTAAAAACTGAGACTGATGCCTTATATTGCATGTAACCTCGCCAGGTATCACCGATGTTACACTATCTGACAGCTTGTTGGTTAACTTACTGGCTACACTAGCTTGTAAAGTTAAACGCTACCATGGCCTTAGTGCAGCATAGTTTTTTTACGACTATGTTCCAGTTGATAAAGCTTGGTAGTACTACAGTAGTACAGTATTCTTCTTCACATGAGGGCCTGGCCATGACTATCAGTGTAGTGTATGCTAACGTTAGCCGCTAGTAGCTTCTCGTTCATTTATTGACTACTAAATTCCGATTTAACACAAAAACTATCTGTTTTAGCAGCTTTGCAGGCTAAAGAGAGTCTGTAGTGAACAAAACGCGGCGACAACACAGAGTGGAAACTTTACAAGCCATCTAAAATCAGGTAAATATAGTGTGTGTAACGTCCGGGTAGACCCCAGTAGGATAGCATTCAGATGGTGCCGCTAAATTTACTCTTAAAGTCTCCTATCACCTCAATATGGACATTTTATTATAGAGGAGACTTATATGATCACATCATGGGCATTAAATGTGTGCCGATGGACGGATGGCCTCGATGATGGACGGATTTTACTTCATATTTCAGCACAAGACTCACCATCTTGACGCCGGCCTCGCTCAGGGACGTAGAAAAGGAGGAAGGACCAGCAGGCGACCGGATTAATGCCTGCAGAGAAATCGGTGGGCACGTACTGATGCTGCCTGACCGAAAAGCGTAAATAAAATTTAAAATCGTGTTTTATCTTTGTTTTAATGAACGTAAGTACATGATTATGTGTTTCAAATGCGTTACAAAGTAATGGGATGTATAGCACTAGCGTATTATGGAAAAGCCTGATCATTTTTTCGCCACTAACACGTTGTTTATGTCAGTGTTCATGCTCACAGATCAATTACATGCACAAACTTTGAAGCAAAAACACAAGCTGGACCGTTTGGATAGTTTGGGTGTGTAAATGTAAAGTTTTTTTGTTTATTTGTTTTTAATAAACCTTTTTTCAGAGAAGAAATCTGGCCATTACCGTAATAATAACAATACTACTACTACCACTACTACTAATGATAATAGTAATTATAATAACTATAATAAACCCTATTCATAAAGCACCTTTCATACAAGAAATGCATTCATATGAAAATGGACATAACGGACATAAAACAGACAAACAAGGAAATTCAAGACAGAAGGACATTTATAAACAGTTTAAAACATGGATTAACTGATTCAACAATTTTCATTTTAGAGTAGTGGTGATTTCAGATCCTATTAATTGAAATCTTATTAAGTATTTTCTATTGTGTCACCTTTTAGGCCTTCTGACGTCATTAACAATCAGAGTCTATAATTCCCAATGGGCGTAGACTCATCAACAGATACTGAATTACCGAATAAGAGTCTTTCAGATTAACCCAGCATATCTTCTCAAAAGTTAACCTCACTGCAGGTATTGTCTGTGCCGGGTACGGCCCACAGCTGCCCCAGAGTCTACCACCTATACAAAGTCATAAAATCATGACATCATCAAACCTTAGAATTTCAAATCCATAAATCATAAAATCAAGTGAGATACAACATTTTAAAACAGTTGCAGCAGTGTGAAGCCTAAAAAGAAAGACAACATTTAGTTGGTAATGGAGTGCAAACAGTACAAATTATAGACTGAGCGAAGAATTCTTGTGGAAAAATAAATAAAATAACAATAAAATAAAATAGAATATAAGTAAAAGGTCAGAGATCAAATCAGAAAATAATATATATATATTTTTTTGTAAATATGCAAAGCTTGTTTGGTTTTTATACATTTCCGATATTTTTTGAAAATTATTAACTCATTCACATTTACTTAATTTAAATAGCACCTTTCGAAACACTGTTACAAAGTGCTGTACAATAAAAGTAAACACATTTAAAACACAAGGAGAATGAAACAAACTAACATGTTTTAAAATGTCACCAAAGAAAAACCTAAAATAAAGAATGCCAAAAAATCAAGATAATAAATAGGAAATAAAATCAACAAGATAGTGATAAAATAGAGAGACAGCTCAGACAAAATCAGGATATGCCTCCCTATAGAGGTACGTTTTCAGGAGATACTTAAACGAAGACAGTGACTCAGACATAAAGACAAGGAAAATACATTGTTTAGCCATAATAATTGAGCTATTGAACCCCATTTCCCTTTATTTATCCCCCATTAACACTCAAAATTGATATCATTATATTCTAAATTGGAAAACCTTTCTGGTATCCAATTTTGAAACATTGTCCCAAAAACATCTTATATAATAACATGCAAACAATGTTCTAACGTTTCAATCTCAGTATCACAAAACACACAGCTGTTTTATCAATATTGAATCTTTGTCTTTGAAACACATTGCAAGGATGAATATCACTGAGGCCTATAATTTTAAAACGAGTTTCTTTATCTTTTGGTGACATAGGGAGGGTGAGGTATCTGGTCCTAATTCTAATTTCTTTAGAATAATATTTTAATAGATTTTTCCCTTTTAATGGTAAAGGGAAGAGAATTTTATTTGTGATTTTTCCTCCTCAAAGTCAAGTTCGTTTATATAAAGTGAGGGTAACTGTGGTAGTAACACCTCATATGGTAACATGCCTATCATTATATCCACCATTACTTTTGGGATTGCCTTGATAATCACTGTAATGGAAAATTAATATGTAACTGTATAACCCATCCCTTGTATTAACTTTGCTTGAATGCCTTTTGTAAGTTGCTCACTGATTGAACTCTTCAATGACTGTCTCCCATATAATTTAAAAATTCTTACACAATCAAACACCATACAGGATTTACAGGACAGTTTGTTTCATTCTGTTCTGATATTTTGTTCTCGACTTAGCCTTTGCTCCAGGCTAAGTCGACTTGTTAACCACAGAACCGGTCCTAGCCGGTTGGCGTCCTTGCAGCCTCAAGTACCTTCTTATCAGTTTCCTCCCTAACTTGTCTATAAAGGAGTCCAAGCGAGGATACCTTTTGTCAACACTCTGCAGACTGCCTGCCACTCTATATGATTGTCTGACCCTTTGTGCAAAGCATTAAAAGATTGAAAGACATCTCTGGTGTTTCAGAAATCTTTATTTCAGACTCTCACACACTCATTAAGTGCATATATTTTTGGAAACCACACCACTGAATATTGTTTCTTTGCACACCTCACGCTGAAAACGAAAATTCCCACTCCTTGAAGATTGACCAAATACCTCTCTCCACCCAATCATGATAACATAATTATTTTCTTTTAAACAAGATGCATGTGTTATTCCTGTTTGAAGAGCTGTGTTATAAATCAGTTTCCAGTATAGGAGGACCTGCTGTGGAAAATGTGAGGTATACTGTGGGTAGTCTCAGGTAAAACCAGCTGCAGTTCCTCTTTAGTCCACTAGGTGTCAGTGATGCAACGACTGCCAGTTCCATTCACTTAAGAGGATGAGGCAGTGAGATGTCAACAGCCTCAGTATTATCAATGTAACTAGAGATAACAGGAGGCAATTCATAATTTAGTTATGAAAATGTACAAAATATTTGTGTTTTGGACGTATGCATGTCCAGGTCCACCTATTGTAGGGGCCCAGGGCCTAATTTTGATGTTGGGCCCCTGGTGACTCCAACCTCCAAACTTTTTGTACGCCGTGTATGTCGGTTAACACAACCTGGCCCCATGTAAATTAGATTCAACAAATGTTTATTTAGAAATATGCACTATGTTCACACACTATATGTAAAGAAAGTATTAATTAAAATGTAGTTTTAAATTATAAAAGAAGTTAAATATTGGCCCCTCCACCCCATTTGATTTTGTGTTTCAGTGATGTAAATTCTCTTAAAATCTGCAATTCATCAATTTGAGTTCTTAATAACTTAATGAAAATGTTATTAGGTGGCGGCTTCAAATAAGCCCTCTGAACTGTATTTAATTATTTATTTTTCTTGCCTTTTTTGTGTTTTAATTGTACAAAATTGCACTATAATCAAATTTCAAAAACCAGTTGTCATACAGTGATTGTACAACATTTTGAGACCCCTTGGAGTCTGGGGCCCCACGGCAGTTGTCTTCTTTGCCCAGCTGGGAATCCAGGTATGGATGTATGCATGAAGAAGACATATCTCATGTCATTATGAGGTCATGTATACCTGGTTAAATGCCGAACATAATTACTATATATTGCCTTTATTCAATCATCTGTGAGAGATATATCAATGGCTAGTTGTGTAAAAACATAGAATTCTGTGAACAGGAAAATGAGTGGGTGCAATAACAGAAAATGTTTGCAGAGATTTTATTTTTAGTTTGTTAATGAGCACTTGTGATGTGACATTTCAGATGTGGAGAGAGGGCTCCACTCTGCTGCACAGCATGAATCAGAGTTACTGTGACAACATACTGACAAACATTGTGGTAAAACCATTCAGAAGAGATTCTCTTGCTCCTCGCTGAAACTCAGCGAGAACATCAGTCCTCTGTAAGATATGTTAAATGACTCCATTCCTCCAACAGAGACAATGATAAACACAACCTCTTGTTTTCTTTGTTAAGGAACTTTATTGATCTTGCAGCAACAGTGTCCACTGGCATTGGAGTTTCATTTAAAATAAAGTTACTTAAAATCATAACAGAAAGTTACAGTAAGTTTGTTTCAAATCTCTTTCAACACACAATGTTAAGCCCTCATTGTCAAACCAAACTGATTTGAAATAATTCCGCAATCTGAATTTATGATGCCATAATATAAAGAGTTTTATCGCTAAAAATGTGCAATGCAAATCGGGTTCAAGCAACCCCTTCTATGTATTTGTCACCAAACATGGCCAGAATTAATTACAAAGCCAAAAAAGGAAAAAAAATGTTTGATAGACATCATTTCAGCCATTCAGTGGTTCCAGTCATACAGAGAAACAAACTTGTGGTGTGAATGAAACTTGAATGTAAAAACGGGAGCTTCATGGTGATTCATTTGCCAAGTTAGGAGCTGCTACTTGGACAGAGCACAATTAGCAGACAGGACTATGAGTGTGGCTTTTTTTTTAACCACATCGCCAACTTCAGAATCCCAAAATGCCATGTGTGCCATCACACTTCAAAACTTCACAGCTGCTTAAAGGAGGAAAAATAAATCTAAAACCATATAAATTTTCTGTTTTGCTCAATTGCCAAGAACAATGTCACCTGTTCAATGTTACAGTGAAAAAATAAACATCTGTCGGAAAGTACAAATTGATGACTAGGAACCTAGTTCTAGTTTTACTGCATCTGATGTAAAGTAAGGCATGGACAGACATGACACATGAAGAGAATAAGGTAATGGATTAAGGACACTGGGGACAGATCTGTAGATTAAGGGAACAGCATCCATCTAGCCTGATGCAAACAAGGTCTTCTGGTAACAAATCCAAAGGCTCGACAGCACTGATACCCAAACGAATACTCTCAATACTGAGAAAGTGTTTTATAAAATAAAATGCATATAAAACATCTGGGTAGTTTCAAGTTTTTCTAAAAATCTTGCTCATGACCCAAAGATGACCACTGGAATATTTCCGCATTAATTTAATATTCAAAACTTACCCGACAGATGTTGAAGGGTTTTACATGCTTTTTAAAGATTTATCAAATTACGAACGCAAAAATTGCGCCGACAAAACAAACCAGTTCGGTCAAAGTGACATCAAATCTTGAGGAAAGTGTGTCGACTTTTCTCAGGAGCAGAGAAATCTGTAGTAAGATTCACAGAAAGGTCACAATAGTGATGATTCCATATTGATATTGATATCAATGTGCTGAAATTTTATTACCTCCGCCAAGGAGGTTATGCTTACGGTTTGTTTGTCTGTTAGCAGGAATACAAAGACTACTGGCCTGACGGTCATGAAACTTGGTGGAAGTGTGTACCATGGGCAATGGACGAACCCATTACATTTTGGAATGGATCCGAATCACGGAGCAATTTATTTTCTGCTTTCGTTAACATTGCGATAAAGCACATTTGCGTTCGGCAGAGGTCTTCTATTTCTAAAAGAAAGCATGTTCTCCACTGTTGGGATCATTTTATTGTTACGGAACAATTTAATCACGGCCTAAAGTCCATTTTAAAAAACGTTCTCCCCTGAAAATTGGAAACTCACACAGACTTGTGTTGGTACTGGAAATCAAAGTCTTGGAATGGCATGAAATCTTTACCCAATCGCAAAATAAAAACACTGCGTCCCTTTGCATACCATCACGGGAAACTAAACAGACCAAACAACCGATAACAGATTGTGGAGCTTTTCAAGTAGTTCCAAAAACCAAAAAAAAAAGAAGGAAAAAATCACTTAAATAACATGCTTACAAGGGTTTTCAAACCAGAGAGTGTGTTGAATATCAAAGCGTTTTCCTGATTCTAAGGCCAGTACTAAAGAACGACCACTTCCTCCCCCAATTAACTTGGAATATTGTCAGTTTTACCGTGTGCTCTGTTAAAGATCTGAACTCACAGGAAGCTGTAAGATGAGCACTGTGATCTGCTAATTGGACGATGTGTCTGGGTGGATAATATTCAGGTGTGCTCCCTTGTTTGTGTGGTTTGTACAGCTACTGGTAACCATGGAAATCTTTACAAAATAAACCCAGTTTCCAGAATTGGCCACACTGTACCGGTATGTATGATACACTGAATCCCCATGGTTTACACACATTACATCCAGCAGCGAGACAGAGAGCTAAAGAAGATGGCTGCCATGAGGGCTCACAACATTGGTTTCTACAAGCCAAGCCACTGGCACGGGTGATGCCAGGTCATTTGCTTTTGCTGGTGTCGTTCCAGTCTGTTAGATGTCCATCTCAAACTGAGCATCATCACCTAGAACACAGAGACAGAAAGGTGTTGGGACATGTCTGGAACAGGCTGGGTTGTTTAATTATCATGGTGCTCATAAAGTGGAATAATTACACAACAACAACAGAGGGTGTATTTGTTACATGTTTGAGAAGAGCAGTTCAGGTGACTGGAACAACAACACACTTCCTGTTTCGCTCTTACCGGTTTTGGGCTTGCCATCATGGTTGTTGATGTGGTTGTTGGCTTCGTTCTTCTTGTTCTCTCTCAGGACTTTTTGGCTGGTCACTCCAGGGATGACAGGCAGGTGGGCTGGGGGAGTCTGGGCAATGGGAGAGTTACGCTTTTCCAGTAGGAACTTACGGTCATAGATGATCCGGGTTCCTGCAACAGGACAGGCATCAAGTTTTAGTCACTCCTGCTCTATCCAAGGAAGCATGTGATGTGGGTGCTATTAAATGTGTTGTGAGTCAAAAGGCTGGCCTTCATCCAGGAGGCCTAGATTGAAGCCACTCAGTCTCAAATCATCTACTTCTCTTACAACAAGTAGTCTTTAGTTAAACACTCATATCCCTGTCAGTTTCATTATGTTCTGAGGCTGGGGCAGGGCTTTGACAATGAAAAACAAAGAAAAGAAATGTGAAAGATAAACAAGATTGGTTACCAAACTTTTCGTCATGCCCGTTAACGAGATACTTTGCAGATTTTCAACCAACTCTGTATGATACCAATGTGGGCAGTATGTGTGAATGAATTATGATTAACTTCCGTTTATCTTGCCAGCGCCCAGATCTCCACATTTCCCTGCTCATTTGCCAGTGGAAAATATAGCTGCTGTTTTGTGTCATCTGGCAGATGTTCGCTAGCCCTGGGGCTGTTGCTCGAACGACAGATTGTACATCCTCATTTTTGTACACCTACGGCAACCATGGACATAAAGAGTAGGGATGGATGATATTGAATTTTTTGCAGATATCCGATATGCTGATATATAGCAATTTATTTAGCCGATAACTGATATTGATGTCTACTTTTTTCCAAACCTAATTTTAGTGATTGGAGAACGAGGTAGCAGTGTGGTCAAGGACTCCAGAAAAAACACAGGTGCTCTTGAAGTAAAGGGTCAACACATGGGAAGAAAGTATGAACTTCAGGCACTTGTGTGGAGCAGGATCAAATGCACAAGAATAAAGCTAGCCTCTGTTAAAAAAACATGGCTTCTTACATTAAAACACCAACCGATTTCAACCCTAAGGGCTTCATCAAGGTGCAAGGACCACCATGGCCATGAAGAGGGACGTAGGGATCCACGGTGTTGAATTTTTTTTGCCGATATCTGTTATGCCGATACATAACAATTTATTTGGCCCATAACTGACACCAATATTGATATATCCACTTTTTTCTTCACCTAATTTTGCGATCATCAAGTCTCTTCTGTGGTGGACTTAACATTATATTATACATGAATACTCTTATCCTGACAGCCCACCAGCAGATGGTGACATGAAATACAATGCTTTTCAATGTATGTAATATTCATTCATTGTGGAAAATAAGGAAAAGCATGATGGCCGATTCGAATATCTAATTTTAAGGCCAATTGCGGCCGATACCGATGACGTGCCGATATTATCAGGCATCCCTAATAAAGAGTATAGAACTGGATCAAGAAAGAGCTGCCCGTCTCTCTCAAACTCAGACCAAACTATGATCAAATATGCACCAAGATTCACCATGATACACAGATTTGTTGCCAGCTGGCTGCCTCACTGTTTCTGAACAAGCAAAACCAACTCTTGGTCCAGTGTGGTGCAGGGCATTCTGCAAAAGACACTTAACACTACCCACACTGCCAGAGTTTTTATACACACAAAATACAAAAGGTTTTCCAACGTCACTGACAGGGAGAGCAAGCTAGACTTCGTCACAGTTTGGAACTGACTGACAAGTTTTTGTTTTCAGTTAAAAAAAAATCAGGCTGCTTTGCACTGTGCATGTTGTTTGCTCTCTGAGTAAATCTTGTTCACCTTGATCTTGACAGGCTTGCTGGCATCAAACATACAGAGGCTTTAGTTCCCACAGTAACTAGATCCATTGATCTTTCTCACAGCAGACACTTGTCATGGCAGAGAAGCACAGGGGGAACTAATAATTATGACACTGGCTCAATTCCAGCAGTTATATGGTGCAGTTAATTTTATAAGTAAGTAAGGCGTTGTTCAAGCTGCATTTCTCCATTTTATATAATTCTACACTGAATAACAGAGGTGCAAATAAAGACAGTACGGGCAGGGCGGTTGCACTGGGACACATGGGGGAAGGGGGCCCATAGAGAGAGTGGGCCCTCCGACAATATGTTAGGCAGAAAACAGGCCCTTGTGATTAATTTAGATTGCTACCTTAAAAATATGCCCATGTTCAAAGAAAAACTCTGTAAGCTCCATTAATCAGTGATAAGTTTGTTTTATCGTTAGATGGTATGATTTGCTTTAATACAGAGAGAAATATATTTTAGTGTAATATTGAATAGGTTGTTAAATATGTGAGATTACTTTGTTCCTGTCTATTTTGACCACTGCAAATCTCTATTTTGGTCCTGTGTGGCTACTGTACAGATGTGACAAATGAACAGGAAGTGAAGTGAACAAAAACCAAGGCTATTCAATAGAAGGCTGAGACACGGGATCAAACATGGGGGGATTGCACATGTGCAGTGTAACTTGAGCTGCAATGCTGGAGGGTGACAGCAGGGGCGCTAGATAAAAAGCGCAGGATCCGCTCAGGCGATCAAGGACTGCGCTTGGTGCAGTCTGCTTGGATTTTTGGACGGCGGCTGCCTGTAGTTGTCGGAATTGCATCTCTGTCATTCTCACCCACAACGCAGGCCACCAGTGACAGTCCAGTAATAAGCTGTGAAAATGACATGCATGCACATCCCCATTATTCCGCGGTCTCACGCCATCTACTGAGCCTTTGAGGAAGTGCAGACCAGATTTTACTGCGCATGTGCAATCCCCCCATGTTTGACCCCGTGTCTCAGCCTTCTCTTGAATAGCCTTGACAAAAACCACCAACAAAAGACTCTATAACATCTCTATGCAGTGTCTGTTCAGTTATAAAGCAAGTCAGTAGCACAGTTCTGGGATATCATATCCCAGTCATACAGTGATATGAATGATATGACTGAATTTTAAACTGACTGTGTTAGTATATTGTGTGCACCTATTTCCCAATAAATTGTCAAACTCTATTTAAAAAAACCTTCTAGGGGAACATATTTGGCACCATTTGCGTGTAGGATTTCTAAGCATGTGACGGTTAAAAGTCCTGATTGGCAGCCAGGGTAAGGGATGATAACATTTAAATGTATAAAGTGGTAAACGGGACAATGTATTGCTATATTATAAGGAGCAAATTACTACAAAGCACCAGCAAAGACAACCAAGACAGCATCACGAAAGCTACCTGTCTTATTTTTATTACCTGATGTTGTGATAAGAAAGATCCAAAAGAGGATATTGTACATAGATATAAATACAGGTGTACCTGGAGATTTTGGCTTGCCCTTTGGTGTGTCTTGGAACAGTCTGAAAACCACTGGCCTACAGTATCAAAGATTAACTGTACGTTACTTCCTTATCTGAAATGCACTAAATGAATCCCACATTGCAGTCTGGCTTTACACAGCTGATGCACAGTATTTGATTTAAGCTGTTTTTAATCACAATGGGTGCAAACAACACATCCCCACCATCTTTAACTGTATTATAATAAATGCAATAGGTAACAATGCATGCATCAGAATCTCTGCGCTGCAAACCAGCCAATCATAAAGCCGCTAGAGAGCCAAAGGGGCGGGGCTTAGCTTTGTTTTTGTTTTGATCAGGATGACAAGGCAGCCTATAGGCCACAGTGACATTTACAGAGAAAGGTTTGGTGAGAGTGCAAACACCACAGAAAGACAATTATGCGCCATTTTGTTAGTAAAAAGGTAAAGTATGCAGGATGTCCCTTTACCTCCGGGAGTGGTCGAGAATAAAGTGCCTCCAGGGGTGGTACAATAGTCATGAGGTAGCTGCGTTGTGTCGTTGATCAACACCGTCCTGGTCGGGATGGCCCAGCTCTCGCTATGCTGACGACTGGACGACATTTTTAGCGCCGATTGGGTGACAAATCCAGCAGCTACAGAAAACTGGGGTGTTAATATCCCGACGGACGGTGGAAACCCGGGCCGTTCCCCACTCTCTTATATCTTCCCTAAAGCTTTCTTGTCTCTCCTTTCGTCCTCCCAGCCGTCAGCACCGTCCCTTCCCTCAGCAAAGGCAGGAAGCACGACAGGCTGCGGGCGGAAGTGAGGTCAGCGGTGCGGAGCAGCAGCAGATGGTGCCAGCCCACAGTTACCAGACTACAAGAAACATTTTTTTTTAATTTTTAATTTATTTCATTATTTTATTTATATATATTTTCTAATTTTAGTTTAGAATTTTATTTTATGATATTTTCATGATATTATTTTATCATATATTTTTTATAGATTTTCTTTTTTTTATGAAACTATTATATTTATATTTTCATCCTTTGATCATTTTAGCTGGCACAAGTTCTGCAACTGTATACTTGAGCCTAATGAAAATATTTACACATGCAAACATATGATAAGAGACCTCATTTGCTATTTGAAAAATCAAATAAGCATAAATCATTGAAATATCCACCTATAGTTTATTTATATTATTTTAAGTTCCCATGATAAACAGTGGTGGAGTAACCAAGTAGCCTAATTTACTCACTGTAAGTAGGCCTTCAAATATGAGGTATAAAATTGGACTTTATGTCATTTTTAATGCCTCTTTCTACTTCTACTCCACCACATTTCAGAGGGAGAAATTTACTTTTTTTTTTTACGTTACTACCATTATAAGAAATCTCGAGTTACTTAACAAATTAAGATTTTACACCAAACTCAGAAAGAGATTATAAAATATGGAGTTATGTTATAAATTAACATAAGTATTAAGTATAAACAAGTTAGCTGACTCATAGAAAATTAATTGGCAACTGTTTTGGTAATCATGTAAGTATTTTTTTTGTAAATATGTTTATTGATTTTAAACATTAAACAAGTTACACAAATATAAGACACCAGTATAATACAAAATGTATCATTAAGGACACATATAGCAGCACAATATCCTCACATTAGTTTAGTTCGCATCCCTTATCTAAGCCTTACACTTCTAAAGCATCTTCAATGTCACCTCTTTTTATTTTTATATCTGGAAAGCTTTGAATAATTTTAAATACAAAGATGACAAACATTTCATGGCTCCAGCCTCCAAATTATGAGAGTTTGCTTCTTTTCTGACAAATTATTAGGCTAAATAAATGAATAAATAGATAAATATGTTTTCAATAATTATATATATATATTATTATAATAAGACCATATCACATGCTGGAGTACAAACATTACATACAGAAGGTAATAACAGAACAATGGCACACGGTGTGGCTACAGTACAACAAATGTTACTAAAACAAAGGAAGGACATTCTTCAAAAAAAGCATCTAGTTTACAAACAACTTTTGGCTTATGTGATTGTAATAACAAAATTAATTAAAACGTAGATGAGTATTTTAAATGATACTTTGGCTAATACCTTTCTCTGTAAGTTATTAAGAGTTACATTCTGACACTCAAATAGAATAAGATATTCATCTCCCACATGATTATCATCACAGCTGCGTATCCTGTGCTTTCTATCCAGCCCTTTGTATCTTCCAGTGACTTTAGTAATTCTGTTGTTTACTCTCAAATTACAAATAGCCTGTCTGTACTTTTGGTTTTCATGCAACAGATACTTCTCAAGTTTAAACTCTTGTTTAATGTCAACATATATATCACATGCTGTCGTGCTTCTGAGCTCACTTTGCCACTTTTGCATGAACTGATCCTTAAGCCTCTGTTCAACAGCTAGTTTCAACCAGCTGATGTTGTTACTCTCTAGCCAGAGGTGAGACAAGCCACATTCATCCAGCTTGACCTGCAAGACCCATGGTGACACATATACAGCCGTATTATGCAGGCTAAGCAAATAGTTGTACATTATTCAGTTGAGTTTAGTTTTTTTACTCTCTATCAGCCTCCTCCAGTAGCCTATAATTCTCTTCTAACTGCAATAGAGTGGATATTTACCTAACTCCCTGTAGACCATGTTACTGCAGGTTGTCATTTTAACTTTTAGGGTATATTTTAGGAATTTAAGATGTAGTATTGCTTTCCAACCCCTGCATTTTACATGCATACAACATAACAGGTGTAACCAGCTTGTCAAAAAGATCAAGTGTGACATCTACAGGTAAATCAAACTTTCTACATATACTGTTTGCTGGACAAAACAAGTACTGTGAAGGTGTTGCTTTAGGCTCTGGGTTATTGTGGTGAAATTTCTCACTATTTTAAGAATCTTTACAAACCAAACAATCAGTTGATTCATGGAGAAAAAAATCAGCTGATCGGCCCATAATGAAACTAAACATCAGTGGCAGTCTGATACAAAAAAGTAAAAAGGAACTCCATTACCTAATGCATGGGGAATATTAGTCTAATGATACAGTATATAATAGTATAACACATGGGGCTTTTCTGTAAGAAGTATTTTTTACTTCAAATACTATGAGTACATATCCCTGATTTCTGGATTTGTCACAGACTTGGACTAGATCAAGACTGTTTTAGGCACATTTCTCTGAACCCTTCCTTGTTACATTTGCAGATAATCGTGTCATTTATGTATAAAGGTTTGGAAAATGAGGATCGTTCTGCCTCTTGTTTGTCATTCATTACTGATGTTCCTGACAAGAATAGCAACAGATTCTATTTCTATGATTCCTGGCATACACTGAGACTTTTCTGCACCCTATAATTATAAGTCTCTTTGATCTGATGCAGATGCACACGCCATGACTCAGTCATGTGAGATCATAGGCGCAGCAGCTGCTTATAATGATATAACTAATAGTTAAAATAAAACAGGTAGTATTTGAATTTATTTAAAGGACAGTCTCTTGAGGTGTTGCATCTCATTTTCAAGGGGATGCTCTAGACACAAATACAAAACAAAAACATACAGACAAAACTACATTACATAACACACATACACTACAAATACACAGATACAGACAGCTTGCTCACCGTCTTCCACCCACACCCCCTGTCCTCAGCTGTTGTATAAGACTACATACTACTACATACCGTGACCTCGAATAGTTACATAGCAGTTTTCAGTACAGCATTTTAAAATCATGAACACGTTGTTTTGCGATGTGAATATAAAGAAGTCTGCTGCTTCAAAGCACAAAGAGGCAACAGAACTCAAGAAAAGTGGAAGATTATTCCAGTCAGATGGAGCTTTGTAGTGAAATGACCTTTGTCCAACTTCCTTGAAAATTCTGGGGACAAAGAAAAAGAGATACTGCAGGTGTCTGTGGATATGAGGAAATACATAGAGTCAAAAACTGTTTCAGATACAAGGGGCAGTTGAAATGAACACATTTGAAAATGAATTGAAACCAGTGAAATTTCCTTCTAGATTTAGGCTCAGTGATTCATACATGAGGCAGTGAGCTCTATATGGACACCTCAAAAACAGACCTACATAGAGAATACTACATTAAGGGTCTGAGTGTCAGATGTGTTTTGATAGACAATATCAGCATAATCAATAATAGGTAATAACCACTGTGAAATTATTCTTTTTCTGACCTGAAATGTAAAACAGTTAATCATCAGTTATTAATCATTAATCAGTATCAGAGCATATATGTTGTAATAATGTAAAGCTTTAGTGTTGAAATATACAACACAGCCCAGTCTATAAAGATCACTGCTTGAGATTCCTTCATATTATTGCACTGGTTGGATTTTGGGAATGTGTTTTTAGGTATTTGTGGTTTTATACAACATTTTATTTAAAGATAGGGCTGTGTGATGTTGTAATGAGGGAAAGAAATTGATGGCCAACCTGGGAGAGGCACCGACTGATCCTTTCACTCATCAAATGTCAAAATTCATATCCTCCTGGGATGCATTTTAAGTTTCTCCTAGCTATTTGGCATCAGTAGGACCTGATAGGTTTAAAGAACTAAAATTATCAACGATAATTAATAAAGTCCCAATGTCCTGAAACGAGCCGATGATAAATTCCCAGTGTCTTCAAATAAGTACTTTCTAATGAAGTGCCTTAGCTTGCTACTGTTGCTAGAATTGGTCAAATTTGTATGGTATATCAAACTACAAACATTATTAATCCTAAGTAAACACGTTTCAACTATTAAATCTGATCAGGTTTTGTGCCTTGTCCAGTTTTGTGTCAGGATCGGCTGCAGACTGACTTTGCAGAGATGGCTGCCATCTTGTTTTTATGGATTAGTGTATGGTGGTCTTACTACCACGAGACAGCACAAAGAAGTGTTCACAAACGAGGAGAACAGGTCTACGTTAAGCAGAGTGAAGTACAAGGTCCAGTAAACCCAAGTCTCAGGAGGATATTTAACACTTTGTATCTGTTAGCTTTTGGTACCCCAAAGTAACAACATTTAGTTAATACTTCCCTGTACTACATGACAAACAAAAAGGCCCAAAAAGTATTTTCTTTAATAGACTTATTTACCCTTCTAGAATGAGACCCTCACATTGTTGTTTATTTATTTTTGTTTTGTTTTATTGTACGGATTTTTCTTTATAGAAGCTGATTCACCATCTTCAATTGTAATATCACTAGCCTTAAATGTTTGTAAGGTGATGATACTTGAATTAAAAACAAAAACAAAAAAACCCCAACCATTTAGTTAATACTTTGATCAAGACAAAGTCAGATGACATCATAAGATAAGATAAGATAAGATAAGATAAGATAAGACAAAATTTTATTTATCCCAAGCTGGGGAAATTCACATGTTACAGCAGCTCAAATAGCACAGATAGGAAAGCAAGTTAAATGGCAATAAAATACTCATAGAATAAAGATAAAATACAAAAACATATATTTTAGAATTAGAAAAATATAAAGTACTAAATTTAGACACAACTATAAACTCAGCACTATAGGCCTACACCTTTCACTTATGCACATACGAAAAAAAGAATATGTATATATGAATGTGTGCATATAATCATGTGTCATAGTAGTACTCTGGTGTTGCTGTTCATCCCTAGGCTTCGTCTCCAGTTCTATTTTTATGAAAATGCAAACTTCCTCTCATTTTTTTTGCATATTTTTTGTAGTTTCATCAGCCAGCATCCATATTTCCTATAACCTATAAAGGCATCATAGGCGAAGTGCGCATGCGCTGTGCCCTCTCTGTCTACACCACCTACCACCTAGGGTAGACGTTTCCTTCCGCCGCCATCCTCCATCCTAGCTCCAGCCAGCAACACAAACCTGCACTCAAACATGAACTTCACAGTGGAAGAGAGGGGAAACCCGAACTCCCTGAGCTACCGCATCTTCTTCAGTAAGTAGAGACTGAGTAGAAATAATAGAGTTTGGTCATTGTTAGCTAGTTTGAGGTCTTTTCACAAGCTCCACGGGCTTGCCGCAACCTCCCACGTGTCACTTATTCA
This sequence comes from Epinephelus moara, assembly GCF_006386435.1. Lineage (NCBI taxonomy): Eukaryota > Metazoa > Chordata > Actinopteri > Perciformes > Serranidae > Epinephelus > Epinephelus moara. The sequence goes on along the minus strand of NC_065524.1, from coordinate 22,848,797 downwards.
TTTATTGTCGCTGGCTTGTGTCATGCTATCTACAGTGTTGACATTATATTCTCGTTATACTGGATGTTAAAAGCGAATCTCCGCGTGTTTAAAAAGCCCCAATCGCTCGGTTTGAGCCACGTAAAGTTGCGCAGACCAGTTGTGCCGGTTTTACGTGTTAACGTGGAGTGAGATGATGTGGTTTCTGATATAACGTCGACTTTACACCGGTATTATTGCCCTAACTTTGCAGAAGGAAGTTGGTGATTTTCGGGAAAGCAATGTGCTTGAACACGTCATCAAATATAAAATCATAAAAGGTTGTGTTTGTGGGACAACGCCCTCTAACTATAACGTTAATGCGTTAATGAACCTGCTGATGAAACCACACTTGAAAAGCCCACTGCAGCTGCACACAGATTTTTCATAATCCACTTTTACCAATTTTATTTATAATGTCTTGCTGCTCTCTCAGCTTGCAGTCATAATTTTTAAAGACAAACCCAAGTTAAGTTTCAGATCTGTCTATATCAGGGGTGTCAAACTCATTTTAGTTCAGGGGCCACACACAGTCCAGTTTGATCTCAAGTGGGCTGGACCACTGAAACCACTGCATAATAACCTGTAAATATGAACCCCTTCAAAATTTACTGTCATTCTGAAAACATTAATCTATTTACTAAACAAAGAAGAAAGTGGAAGCTGTTGAAAAAGCAGGTTCAAGTCATCCTCTGCCTCACAAACCATTTACAATCTGAAGTTTTGTCAGTGCCTCAGCAGCAGGATTCCACTAACACTGTTTTAAGACAGAAGTCTGATACAGATTAATGTTTAATATCTTTAAATATGACCATAGAAAGTAGTCATTGTTATTTCAGAAAGTATATTGTAGATGGTGACCTTGTTTAAACTGTTGATGTTATCCTGACATGACTTTAGACAAAGGGCCCACATGACTTAAGTCTACAGTTAAGTTAAGGTGGAGTTCTGGCTAAATTGTGAGATTCAATTGTTCCTTGAGCGAGGTGTCAGAATAACAGGAAATAACACTTAAAGTACCTGCAGTGTCTACACTATAAATTGTCATGATGCACCAAGTCTTTGGCTTTTTTCTCGCGCTCAAATGGCCCTCAAATGTGCAACACACCACGTCTGAGCTTCTCTTATTTTGAGTCGTGTTTATGCTACAACGTATTTGGGCGTTGTCAGCAGGATTGACGGCAGGACTGTATTCTGGTCAGGCCTCTAAGGCAGTATCTACTGTTCAAATTGCTCCTGAAACCTCTCAGCCTTCACATGTGCATCAATATCAGGTGTGCAAAGTCATCCAGAGGGCCAGATTGGACCCTTTGGCAAGCCGGTTTGGGCCCCCGGACTGTATGTTGGACACCCCTGGTCTAAATGCAAGACTTAAGGTCTCATGATCATTGCGGCATGGTCATGAGTGCTCAGCCAGGATTGGTTAAGTAATATTAACTGTTAGCATTGCCCAACAAGATGCAAGTTAATGTTAGTTTCAGACAGCCAAACTGGCACTGCCTGTTCTGTTAGCTGCACTGTCCTAGATTTGTTATCCATTAATGGGCAGAGGCCATGCAGCTGCAATCTCTTCACCAAGCAAATCACTGGCACGCCTTTACCCTGAAGTGAAAGTGAGCAGTCATGGAAACCTATGTACTCTCCTGGTAATACACTCGACTCCATGACGTGATTCAGCCAGCGAGGGACTCTCAGTTGTTGATGTGAGACACATCAGAGCAGCTTGTGTGTGTCTCCCATGTTCACACAGTGTTTAATGTGACTGTTTTGCAGAAAATGATGAGGGGAAGTACATCTCACCATTCCATGACATACCAATGTATGCTGATGAGAGTCAGGTAAGACAGGCTCTGTCACCTTTACCCCAGTAAATACACATGTAATTTGTGTACCTTTTTTAAATGTCACCTGCAGCGTTTCCATGAATGCGTAGTTGAGTTAACTACAGTGTGTCCATTACAGACACTGGACTGGTTTGAATAATGCTCTCCAGAATAGCAAGGTCATAGTCTATCTGCGAAGGCAACAGCCTTTACTCTTGATTCTCCCAGTGCTGTGATTGCAGTAGATTATTTATCTTATCTTTCTGAAACAATTCATCCTATTGGTGGAAACGTTTTGACCAAAACAGTGTAAGTTAAAGCCAGAGTGTAGCACATTATTCTGTATATTCATTGTGGGTTTTCAAATTGTGTCATCTTCATTATTATTGATTGGATTCTTGTCTCCTACAGAACATCTTCCACATGGTTGTTGAAGTACCAAGATGGACAAATGCAAAGATGGAGGTAGGAGTCTCAGATGTTCCTCCACCATCAACTTTTGGATCACATTTTAGCTGCCTGGGCCTCAGTTTGACCGCAGTGTATTTAACAGACTAGCGCAGTGCCTGTTTGGAACGGGCTGATTGTTCAGCCTGTAGTATTGCTGCACTCAGCTTTGTCAAGAGTCACTCACACAGACAACTGCACACTCAACACTGTGCTTCATTAGTTCCTGAGAAATACACCTGGGCCCCAAACAGCTCTAGATTTATTATGATGTTTAGATATGAAACATCTTGTATTATGTTGTCGCTATTCTAACTCATCATACTGAAAATAATGCACAAATGGCCCCCAAAGCATCTAAAAACATGTTACTGGTTATATTTTGGATTCAGATTTTAATCACAAAATATAGCTATTAAGATATGATTTGTTATTCATTAAACCATCCAGCATTATAAGAAGAACTGAAAGCTCCACTTTGACCTGCCGTTAAGTAAATTTAAGTATATTGTGTTATGATAATAATCATAATAAACTTTATTTATATGGCACGTTTCATACAGAAAATGAAGCACAAAGTGCTTTACAATAAAGGCAGTATAAGAGTGCTTCACAGGAAAATAGGCATAAAACAGACAGGGCAATTCAATATAAAAGGACATTTAAAACAGTTTAAAACATGGATTAACTGATTCATAGAATCATAGAGTTGTAAAACTATCAATCATAAAAATCAAGCAAGATTTTAAAAGAGTTGCATCAGCTTTAAGCTTAAATAGAAAGTGAAAGCGCAAAAAGAAAGTGTTGATAATGCCTCTCTTTCACTTGTCACTTTAGGTACAATTTTGAATGCAGGACTTTTCCTCTGCGTTATTAATAGTTTAACTATCAGCAGTTTCTTTCTTTTTTTTTTTAAGATATGTTTTTGGGCATTTTGCCTTTAATGGATAGGACAGCCAAGGGGGAGAGAGGGAGGGGATGACATACAGCAAAGGGCCACAGGCTGGACTCGAACCTGGGCTACTGCTGCAACAGCCTTATACATGGGGCGCTTGCTCTATCCACTAAGCCACCGACGCCCCACTATCAGCAGTTTCATTTCAAGTTTGGGGTGTTTCCTTTACCACTGCGATTACCAACATTCCCAATTAGAGAATGGGTGAAAAGTCAAGCAAGACAACATTTGCCTGGGAACCCTGAATTACCAAATCCACCCCTGAAAAGCAGCTACTCACAGTCAGAAATATGGGTGAAATACACTTAGTAGATGTATTTATTTCCAAATAGGGATATTAGCTTGCTTTGGCATAACCACAGCAGTTAAAAAGTAAAGCGCAGATTTAATTAGTGGACAAGTTATTAGTGTTATGAGTTACTATGGCAAAGACAAACACACCCATGCTGCTGCTATTCTCAGTCAGAAATGCATCCTTTACTCTCCGCAGAGCACTGAAGCCCCGCCCCCAATGCTGCACAGATCACTGTTCACTTGTTTACTCAAAGTTTATTATTATTGAATGTGTCGCATGTCCAAAGCGTATGAACTTTCACACTGCACATGCTTGGATCCCGAACAGTACCCTGCAAAGTGTGAAGTAGATCGGATGAACGGTTCCTAAAATATGCAAAGGACTCTCACACACGCACACACAGACAAGAGATTCCTTGCCTAATAGTTAGATTGTTTAATGTTTCCATTAACCCATGGCTTATATAGTGTCTTCAGCTAATAAAAAAGCATGTTCACCTTCACCTTCACCTGAAAGTCAAACAAGATAAAACATTTACATTTACCATTTCTAGCCTCGTCTCAATTTAAATAATGTAAATATTTAATTTGAATTTAGTCATGCAAATTATTCAAATATTTAGTTTTTTAATTGCAATGAGACATCACGTGCACTTTAGCATGAATTGAATGTATTTTTTTTTGTCTTTTTAGCACTCATCATTTATTTAAAAGTAACAGCAATCCAATTTATTTTCAGATCGCTACAAAAGACCTCTTGAACCCGATAAAGCAAGATGTGAAGAAGGGCAAGCTGCGATATGTGGCCAACGTTTTCCCACATAAGGGCTACATATGGAACTATGGAGCCATTCCTCAGGTGAGTTCTTTGTTTTTCGGATCCCTACAATGTGCAATGGTGTAAGATCACGCCTGCAGTGTTAAAAATGTATAACTGCTCAGTACTTGATTCAGCTGGCATGCTTTGGTCTTTGTTGTTTCAGACATGGGAAGATCCTGCACACAAAGATGGAGACACTGGCTGCTGCGGTGACAACGACCCCATCGATGTCTGTGAGATCGGCACTAAGGTAAAACAGCCTTTTATGAATGTGTGTCGTCTTTCATTAGGTTATTAAGTCACTGTGATTATGGATTTCATCATTGTGTACACTTTAAAAGGATAATACTGCTGATGACAACAGAAAATGAACTGCAAGCATCCTCATTAGGTGTGTTCCCGTGGCGACGTAATCAAAGTGAAGGTGCTCGGGGTCCTGGCCATGATCGATGAGGGTGAGACTGATTGGAAAGTGATTGCAATCAATGTAGAGGACCCTGAAGCCAAAGACTTTAACAGTAAGCACCTCATTTTTTGCCTCTATCTGATTTTTTCTGAGCAGCCCTGCATCAGTCAGGCTAAACTTGTTTTGTTGTCCCCGTCTCTCTTTAGACATCAGTGATGTCCAGCGCCTGAAACCTGGTTACCTGGAGTCCACGGTTGACTGGTTCAGGAGGTACAAAGTGCCAGATGGGAAACCGGAGAACAAGTTTGCTTTTAACGATGAGTTCAAAGACAAGGTCTCTACGATAACACATTATTTAGCCATACTTTTTTACAGGGACAAATGGTTTGAGATTCATCTTTAATTTATCAGTTAACTTGAACACTTACAGTTTTTTTGTGTTTCAGGACTTTGCCATTGAAGTCATCAAGAGCACTCACAACTTCTGGAAAGCCCTCATTTCCCAAAAGGCCAATGCTGGTGAACTGAACTGGTAAATGCCGTTCTAACTGCTTTGACCACAGCTTAGAAAATACAGCTGCATTTTAAACACATGTAAACGTATTAATTTATGGCTTGAACACCATAAATGACTGTCTTATCACACCATGCAGCAAAAACATGTGCATCTCAGCCAGCGACAGCCCTTTCTGCTGCTCAGCGGATGAGGCTAAAGCTTGTGTCTGTGAAGTAAGTATGAGTTTGTCCATCTCTTCTTGCAACATAACGTGTGAAGTTTCAACACCAGGCCTCAGTCCTCCTCAATTATTTCATAACTGATGTTTCCCTTTACTTTTAGACATGTCCTTGTGGAAAAGAAGAAGCTATCCCCTCATCAGGTAGCATTTCATAACTATTCTTGTAAATAATGTCCAGATTATTGGATTTCTGCTGAACCTGATTGATCTGATGTGATTGAATGTGATGTTTCCATTTGCAGTAGATAAATGGTTCTACTATGAGAGGAAGTAAACCCTGGAGCTGTTTGGATCGGAGCAGAATAAAAGGCTCATCTCACATAGGAATACTTGAAGATGGTCTTACCATGGGAACCAATGGGATGACAGGATGGGATGTGGATGGTTGGGTCGGGGCTGGCTGTTTTCATGTAGATGGAGAGATAGTGGTTAGATACTGTAGAGAAAAAGTTAAAGTACTCATGTCTTGACCAATAAATTTTCACTTATTTAACAAAGATCTCTTTGGAGATGTGCTGTCATAAACAAAGTACAGGTGCCTGTAGATACATGTGCCACATGTGAGACTCTGAACTGCTTTAATAAAACAATTATATTATTATGGTTAAATTATCATCGAAGCGTTACTTTCTTTTTCGTTTTGCACAACACTTGTGTGTTACATAATGTATTCTAATTAGGAAATTAAGAACTTTAGTTTCTCTGTTGCTGCCATGACCACAAGTCTAATGAGCAGAGCTGTTAATGAGAGAGTTCTGAGATGTAAAGTTAATATTTGCTTTATATTTATCTGAACTTCCCTGGACTGAACTTCTTTGTGTGATAATAGTGCCACCTAGTGTTCAGTACCCTACACTACTTTTCTGTTTTGAAATGTACCATGTTTACATCTTTTGACATTTTTATTCAACCATTCAAACAGGTAATGTACAAACATAACAAGGCAAATATCAAATACTTAACTTCCAGATACAAAAGACAACAAACAAAACAAAAAAGGCAGAAAGTAGATTAAATATACTTTAAATTAACCATAACTTAATCATAGCATAATTACAATAATGTAAACAAACATTAAAAGATATAGGATGTTCTTTTGAATATTAGGAGTTTATTTATTGAAGGGACTTGGTGTAAAGTTGAATTTCCTTATAGTAGCCAGTAAAGATGGGTGGGGTTTTAATAAATTTAGCTTTGTAAGTAAAGCTTTTGGCTAAAATAAGTAAAGCATTGAACATGTTCACATCTATATTTGCTGTTTCAGGTCATGTCTTTTTGCTTAAATGTTTCTGATAAATGTAACCAGCTTATACACCTTTTATTTCCTTATTACAAAAGGGTTAAACAGTAAAAATAGGAGGTACAATCAAATTTATACAGACCAATAAAGCACAACAAATACCACAATATTAAAGTAAAATCCAGATTTTTAGAAGTAGTACACATGGGGATTCTTTAAGATTTTTTTTTTTTAAATAAAATGTACTGAACAGGATCATAACATTTACAGTTTAATATTGGGGCCCTCCTTCAAAATACATAATGACACTTTTACCTTTAGATTGTGCTCAATTTTTTTTTTTTTTACGTTACAACTAGAAAATTGTATGTGTCTGTATTGTAGAAAATTAAATATAAAATGTTACCACAAATTTAGCGGTAAAATTGCTATTGTAAAAGCAGACGTAAATAATAATGAATATAAAAAAATAATATAAATGATAAATAAATAAAATGGAAAAGTGAATTAAAAGGTAAATGAATGTAAATATAATATATAAATAAATAAGAACATTTAAACAGGAAAATTAATTTGTCATATTTTATGAATTTATTAATGCCTACATATTCTTTGCAAATATTTTGAGAACATTTAATGGCATGTTAATTAATTATTATTATTATTATTATTTTATTTTGGCAACTTTCGTCCCCCACAGCAGTGAGAGTTCATGGTTAGTTTTTTTCAGAAAATATTATTGGAATTTTGGCCCCTCCCCTTTCTTAGCATCCCAGTGACGTATTTCCGGTTAACTGTCAAACTCGCAGGCTACATGTCAGTTGACGGGACAGGCTCGGACCAAAAACCAACGCACGGGCAGTTGAAAAATCCGACAGACCAAGGTAATACCCAAAATTATATTTAAAGTTCACTTTGTTCCAGCGTCCATATTTAATTTTAAGCCTAGTTTTCTGCTTGTTGAGACACTTTAGTGACATTATAAAGGTTTAGTTTAGTCATTGTGGACCATTTTGCGCGCTCATGTTGTTTACTAAATGTGTCATTGTTTACTGTGGGACAGCTGATGTCGTTACTACTAGTTACTTGTGTTAAGCCGAACTGTGGCAGTAATCCTGAAATCACTGGAACAATCATTTCCGAGGAGCTCAGTCATCAGTTTAGTGGCCTGGCATGCTATATTGTTATATTTATGTGTATTTGTTATGGAATTTTGTTTTGAGATTTACTCGAAAACTTGCTGCGTTTTCTGACATGACTACCGACATTTTTGCTTGTTAACTTAGCACACAGTGTCAGTTGTGTTGTAGTGTTTAATCCATAGATGTGTAAAATTAAATGCCACACTTGATAAATGGAGTTTGGTGTTTACAAATCCCGCAGCTGAAACATTATATGATAAAGTAATCTAGAGTTGTGTAATTTCCCGAGGTCTAAGTCACTGAAGGCCTCACTATTCACTGCAACAAGCACATCAAGTCTCACACAGAGTGACAGGTGTGTGTGAGTGCGTGGGTGAAAGAGGGGAAGCAGGGGGTGACTGCCGAGATCAAGTGTCCTTGCCACAACCTGTCATAAAAATAGTCAGAGGAAGATCAGTGTGACTCAGTGGGACAGCTCTCGGACCAAACTAGCATCTAAAAAATCACCTAAAGCCCGTTTGTTGCTTAATTTGCCCTCGTTTGCTTTCATGCTGTAAAGCTTGTGTGATTACACAGAGCTTACACATACCAGCAGAGTAATCCAGGGTCAGGAATAATGATTAACAATGAGTTTCAGTGCTTGATTCTGCCCTTTTGCAACAGTACATTACATTTTTACATATTTGCTGACTTATTCTGTCTTTTTATGCCGTGTTATTTGAGACATGTTTCCATTTACTCGTGTTTATGAAGGGAGAGGGGGCTTGGTTAAGGTCTGACAGCAGATACCTAATGTGTACTTTGCTCTATTTTTGTTTAACATGCCTCAATAAATAATGTCAGTTATCTGTGTTACAGGCAGTGCACAGAAATGTCTTTTATATTTGACTGGATCTACAAGAGCTTCAGCAGTGTCTTGCAGCTTTTAGGTAGAGTATTGAACACAGATACCAACAACACATGCTTTCTTTCTTCTTTCTAACCACCAGAACTGTTTTTCTCACACAACACAAATCACAATTTGACAGGCAAAATGTCAATTCTCAAACAGCCCTGACAACACTTTGCTATTTGACATTATCCGCCTCCACCCCACGCCTGACAGAGCTGCACTAAAATGTTCCTCACAAACCAGTTTCTTGAGAAAATGCAAGACACATTACATGACCAAGACTCCCTGGAAGTAGGGATTGTATCTCAATGGGACCTTCCTGGCTAAATAAAGGATAAATCAATAAATAAATAATGTGTTTTACAGAAATAGGGCAGCAGATCTTTATTTTTTGCCAGTCTGAATAGCTGTCTGTCCATTTGTGTGCGGAGGTCAAGGAAATTGAGGGGCTGCAGACAGAATACCTGGCACAAATAGCACAAAGCATGACAATTATACAGTATATTTTAATAAATAGGTCAAGGCAGATCTCCAGAAAGGTTATTAGGGTATAACACCAAATGTACACTTCATTCTGAGTCATTTAGAGGTGTATTTACTTTTACATTTTGGTATATTTTCCCCTATTTGCATTTTCAATTTCTTCTTAGCATCATCTGTGTTTCTAAAAACCAGATACAATCAATGTGCATATATGTAATAACACAAATTCTTGAATACGATATAAAGTCCAGTCCACCTCCTGCTCATCATCAGTTTATAGTGAGTTTATATATTCAGTTCACATCCCTTCATTTTCCTTTTATCCTCAGGGTTGTACAAGAAGAGCGGCAAGCTAGTGTTCCTTGGCCTAGACAATGCTGGAAAAACAACACTCCTGCACATGCTCCGAGACGACAGGCTAGGACAGCACGTGCCGACGCTACATCCAAGTACATCCGGCGATTTGATATGTCATCACATCTGCAGTCAATCTCATGTTTCTTGCTTCATCGCTTATCTAAAGTCAATGCTTCCCCTCTTTCCTCAGCGTCCGAGGAGCTGACCATAGCTGGGATGACCTTTACAACGTTTGACCTCGGGGGTCATACGCAAGGTAGGAGTAAGGAACATGCTGATTGATGCACTGGGAGCTGTGTGGTACATAAATGCTGACACTGTGTTGCTCTCACAGCACGACGGATCTGGAAGAACTACCTCCCGGCCATAAACGGTATAGTGTACCTGGTGGATTGTGCTGATCATGAGCGACTAGCAGAGGCTAAAGTCGAACTGGATGTAAGTTCATTATGTTGATTTCACCTGAATATTAACACAGCTCAGTTCTCTGTGGTGAGTATTTGACGCTTTCTGTCCACAGGCTCTGCTGACAGATGAAACCATCTCGAACGTCCCTGTCCTCATCCTGGGGAATAAGATCGACCGTCCAGAGGCCATCAGTGAGGATGCACTCAGAGGGATGTTTGGTCTTCATGGACACACGACAGGAAAGGTAACAAACACATGTGGGATTAAATATTGTCTGCCATGCTTTATTTTTCATTAGTACACTGTTATTGCATCCATCTGTACGGTGGAGTAGTAGAAACATTTAAATGGCTTTCTGTTATACCCCTTACTCTGCTTTATGACTTCAATAAATAGCACATTGTGTCCATGCTGCCTGGCTGTTCAAGGACATTTTCACTGCATGATAACAACAGTGAGCTTCACAAACCTCACAAGGCCAGACCTACGTTCCTTTCAACACAGAAGAAAATTGTTATTGCTCCCGCTGATGCTCCCACGTATTTGAAAACTCTGGGTTTATAATACAAATCTGAATTGCCAAGGGCAGGCGTAACTGTGCTTAAAATGCTACTGCTCCTGTTAAACACAGAGGCAGCAGGGGGCAATATGCTGATAAGAAGCATTTGGCATGTTACTTGTCTTGTACAAATCTTTTTCTCATTAGTGATTTCTGTTAGACCACCTGCTGTTTGTTGGCAAAAAAGACAAGAAAAGAGAGAGAAGTAGGAAGCAAGATGGGGGGGCTGTGGCTCAGTAGGTAGAGCCGGTCATCCACCAATTGGAAGATAAGTGGTTCGATCCCTGGCTCCTCTGGTCCGCATGTCGAAGTGTCACCGAGCAAAATACTGATCCCCATATTGCCATCTCCATCAGTGTGTGAGTGTGTTAAAGCTGTGCAGCAGGTGGCACCTTGTATAGTAGCCTCAGCCACCAGTGTGTGAATGGGTGAATGTGACTCATAGTGTAAAAAACGCTTTGAGTGGTTGGAAGACTAGAAAGACACTATACAAGTGCAAGTCCATTTACCATTTACTGTTTACCAAGTCCAAGATGCAATAGTGAACCATTTGAGTCAGACAATAGCTCTACAAATATCATGTTGTCATAAGTACGTCTGGGTATCGGTACTAGATACCTTTAATATATCGACCTAAATATCCCAGTACCAAGTAGTATCAAATCTTCTCCACTCAAACAATATCTGTAACCCACAAGCATTCTTAGATTTAATGCAAGGTGTGATTGGGCCAATACCACAGCAGCTAGAACCCATATAGTCGGTGGTTGGTGAAGTCGAGTGTGTTGTATTTGAGAGAGTTGAACATTCAGCGTACCAAGATCCCACCAAAATGTTTTAAAGTGTGGCTACACTACATGACTGTGGCATCTGGTGGCATATTATGCAACTAAATGCTTCCATTGACATGATGGGTATCAAATAAAGTAGAATAAAGGTATCAAATGAAGCACTCTTTTGTTATTAGTATCACTTTAAGAGTACTGGTATTGGTACTGGTATTGTAATTTTTTAAACAATAACCAGCCCTAGTCACACAACATGCATAAAGTTACAGGTTTAAGATAATGACTGTATAGTATCCACAGTAAAGCATGTTGAAATGTTTTGAAATTGACTTTAAATCTGTGCTTTTGCATGTGTGTTTCTGTGTTTTCAGGGCAAAGTGTCACTGAAGGAGCTGAATTTAAGGCCAATGGAAGTTTTCATGTGCAGCGTGCTGAAGAGACAAGGATACGGAGATGGTTTCCGCTGGCTCTCCCAATACATTGACTGATCCACGTCCTTTTAATAACCTTATTTACCATGCTACCTGCGCACACAAAGACATGTTCCACACAAAACTACCTGCCGTAGAGAGTTATATTGAGTAATATAACTTATTTAGGACTTTGACTATGCCAGTAGGACGCATTACAATAGTGTTTTGTGATAATATACACTGTATTCTTCATATCAATCATGCCACAGTTCAAGATTAAGTTATGAATCATCAGTCTGCACTGTTCAGATTGAGTGTGGAGAATAATCTTCATGGTGTGGTTTCTCCCTTCACTTAAAGCCTGTAGAGAGTTCTGTCTGCCATATAGAACATGTCATCGCTGTGAACCAGTTTCTGACCCGAGTTTATTTTTAGCTGCCGGTGTAGACTTACAGTGAAGGTCAATTTGGTTAACATTTTGTGCTTGGAGTTACTCCTTCTTGATTGAGAATGAATATTATAATTATATCTTTATATTCATCTTTCATACTAATGGGAATCTTGAAGTACCATAATATTTTTCCAAGAAGAGCACAGTTTTTCTGGAACGTGCTGCAGAGATTTGGTGCCATATTTGTTAATACAGTAGGCATTGCATGTTATTTTTTTAATCAATGAGGGGGTTAACCACTACAGGCTAATTATATGAATGTGACCACAAGTGCATTAACTGAAATTTTGCTGTGAGGAGCTTTATATAATAGCACAGAACTTTGTTAAATAAATTGCAGTGTATGTGAACTGCATCAGCACAGCCAGGTGATGTAAAGAAAAACCTCATACGTGGATGCCAAACTACCTGTTTTCATGATGGTTGATTGCTGTGAATCAACTCGAGTACTTTGTGATTAGTGTCTGCTCCCAACACGCAGAGATATTATGAGAGTACTTGGGTGGTGCTTAAAAATAGGGCACGCAAAAGATATGCATGAAATTACCTCTTAGTGCAATATTATACATTATTTTGTATATAAGCTCTTATTTATATTTTGCAATAAAAATTCAGCTCACCTAATGTTACACTGAGCCTTGAGCCCTGAAGTATCTGTTACAAAAGGTTGGTCATATTGTTATTAAACGTGTGAAGTTTGAGCATAATAAATATTTTTGACAATCCTTTAAATCTTTGTTGTTTGACCAATTTTTATGAAATTTTTATTAGGAAAAGGTTTGACACAACCAATTACAGACATTATTGAACAATACTGTTATGACTAGGAGGATATATTAAAATTATTATCAATAGATGAGGTCGAACTGGTGTTGGAATAATGTTAATGTGATAAATCCTTAAATCGTACTGCTGAGAAATAAACATGTAACCCAATATGCAACAAGTTTTTCAAATAAAACTATAACTATTCATTAATTTTATTTTATTTTATTTCATTTCATTTCATTTCATTTTAATTTAATTATTTTATTTTATTGTTTTAGTGGTATACTTTTACATTATTCAGCTATACGCCTGAGCCAAAGTTAAGTATTTTTTTCTATATATACTGGACTGCTCCATTTAAGTTAATGCACTTAAATGCTTTCTTTAAAAATGATAAATTAAAATTTTAAAATTAAATAAAAAAATATTACCTAAATAAAAAATTAACAGGCAACGTTTCCACTTTTTGCTCCTAAAACTCCTAGCATTACACATTACATTAAATTAAAGGTAATTTAGGCTTCCCTTTAGATATTCATTTTTTCAAAGTATTCCTAAAACACTAAAACATTGTATTTTCAGTAACAGAGGCTGTGTGTGTATGACATAAAGTTACATATTGCAGCTGTGTTCCCGCCTCCTTCGTTCTCATTGGCTCGGAACTGTTCGTTTTCACGTTCTGACCAATCACATCAATTGGTTGGTGTCTTTTTTTTTATCGTCGACCAATGAGAGTAAACCAGGAAGTTGGACGACAGAATTCATGTTATTAAACCCCAAACAACTGTTAATACTATTAGCGATAGAATACGAGTTTAAACAATTAGTTTTCTAATTTATACCGGGTCGTTATGAAGGTTTGATTTCTTTTTCTCACACCACTGCTCTCTGTGCTGCTTTTTAACTGTTTCCGGTGTCTTCAAATTGCTCAACTCCGTTTCCGAATACATGGCTAAAGTTCACGTGCGCTGCTAACAGCATGGAGGTAAAGGAGGTAGAGAAGTTTTGTTGTGTGGTCAAGGTGTTTGAGGCTTTTTCAAAAGAGAAACATGTGAGCTGCAGCGGAGTTATCGTCCATCCTCAAACTGGGACTGTGATATGCACCGGCGTCCCGTTTTCCCGTTTTACCACCGACAAGGCGCCCCTCTCCACACACCGCAGGTTCCTGTCACCGCACAGCTTCAGTGACAAACTTAAAATCCGTGTCAGCTTTTCCGCTGAGCGAGATTCAAACTCCAACCGGGCTGCACATGGAGAAGCATCCTCACCCTCCTCCAGGAGCAAAACAACACCTCAACGGGAAGTTGAAGCTGAGTTGCTGGTGCTGGTGAACTGCCTGGAGTTCAAACAAGCCTTCCAGGCAGTTTTCCAAGAGGCTGACCAGTGGCGTTTCCATGGTGATAAAGAAGATGAGGAGCTGATCAGAGATGCCCAGTTCCTCAGCTGGTTTGCTGTAGTCAAGGCGAGTGTGGTGGCAGACAGTAGCCCAATGGCAGGGACTATACCCTGGCAGAACAGCTCATCTCTCCAGAAGGGCTGCCCTGTTGTTGCATGTGGCTCACCTTTCGGCACCCTCTGCTTGGATCTCTTCATCAGCACCCTCAGCAGAGGCATCATCAGCAACCTTGCCGGAGAGGACAACGCTGTCATTCTCACAGACGCCCGCTGCTTGCCAGGCACAGAGGGTGGAGGGTTGTTTGTGGTGAAAGGCACAGACAATGTGCGCCTCGTTGGAGTGATTGTGTCTCCATTTGGTTGGAAGGCAAACGAGTGGATAGGTCTCACTCTGGTCTGCTCCGTCCACTTGATCTTCAGGAACATAATTCGCTGCATGAACGTTGAAAATCCACTCAGAGATGTTTGGCTCCATCCAGGGGAGGCAAGCCTCCTCATATCCACTGCAGCCCATGAGTCAGAAGCTTTTAAAGGCCCCACTGTGTGCTTTGTGGACAGTGGACAGTGCTGGGGCTCTGGGGTCGTTGTCACCTCTCAGCTGGTGGTGACCTGCTGCCATGTTGTCAACGGGAAGTCGACTGTCACCCTGAAGTTCCATCACAGGGACAGGTGACAGTACATCTTAACCTCCCCAACTTCACCTCTCTCTGCACAGGCTGGAAAAATTAATCCACAAACACCCTGAAACGTGTTTAACAGACCCGTCTGGCAGCAAAGCTTTTGACTGTATAGAGGGAAAAGCACAGGTGGAACTAATAATAACATTAACGATGGCTCAGTTTGATTTAAGAGCCCCTATAAGCAATGCTGGTATGCCACCATGCACAGTACCAGTACCGCAGACATTTTCACTTGTCATAGTAGGAAAATAACAGGTTTTACTAATAAATGTAATGATGGCTCTGTTGTATTTAAGTGTGGGAGCATGAAAAATTCAATTAATGTGAAATCAGAGCAGCTACATGGAATTCAGCTATCATTCATTTAATTATTTACACCTTTGCTTTTCCTACTGTGATAAGTCATAATGTCCTATGTAGAAAAAGGCTCATGAAATTAAAGCTGTCATTTATGTTGTTAGTCACACACTCATTTCCATTTAGTTTGCGGTCCTTGAAGCTCCAGAAAATCTCAACAACAGCGCTTCTTATCAAAGACAATAACCCAGGCAGTAGTTCTCAACATTTTATCACAGGGATGGTGGGTCATGATAAGTAACATGTTTCATTTCTGTATATTTGAGAGACGTTGGTGTGCTGTTGTAATTTTTAGCTCCAAACCTCAGTTGAAGCTGTAATTGGTAACTTTTATGTGAAAAAAAAAATTCTTCATATTTTCTGAAACTGTCGCAGTATTCCCACAACACTGTGGAAAAAAAATCAAGCTCCTCTGCATGCACTCTTGTCTTATAATACTTCTAATGGCCTCACAACACATGAATGAAACAACCAGTCAGAGCTGAGGAGTCTCTAACGCAGCTGTCAATCACGGCTCGGTAACCGCAGTCAAACCAGACAGCACTGATTAAACATCAAGCTTCTGTTACTGCAGTGCCTATTTCTCACCTCACATGTTGTCAGAAACATATTTTAGTGCACTGTATAGATGTAAACTGAGAAAGTTGGTCCGACCAGTGGGCAGTGCTTGGTGCTGTAGTTGACTGTATCCAACATGGCAGCAGGGTCACACACTTTCTCATTTTACAGCTAAACAGACAGTGGTTCCCCACTGGTCCAGACACGGGGTCCAGATTTCTCCTTAGTCATTAGTTAAAGGTCCACACAGTTTAACATATGCAATGTCATACTTGTGTTTGGACATGTGGTCAAGCTAGTTTGCTGTCTCTGTCATGTAGCTATATGTTAGTCACTCACTCTACAGCAGGGAACAGCACTTCAAAGTAAAAGCTCTGTGCCAGAAATTCACTGTACTTCAAACTTACAAACTTGACACATTTGAGAGTTACTTACTCTATAGCTTTAAATATGGTGAAAGTGATGGTCCAGGTGGATATATTGTGTTTCTTGGGGTAACTGTTCCTTTGCGCTTTCCTTGAAAGGCCCTCCACACCCTTGATTCACCCACACATATGTTTTAGTTATTTTTCCTGATTGGTCCTCAAGACTGTGTTTGATCGACATCTCCCTCAATCCCCTGTAAGTTTTCTTGCACCTGTAGGAACTGAGGCTCGGTCACATCAGAAAGTTTCAGTGAAATCTATCTCTTCCTAAATTTGTGGTTCTAAACCATATGTGCTTAATATATGTGTATATTTGTCTCATGTCGATTATAGTACGAGGAACTACTTTCAACTTGAGCGGAGGTTTAATCAGCCAGAATAACTGAAAACACCTGTGTGGGTTCAGGGCCTCTTAGCAAGCTGTAATTTTTCTGATCACAGTGTGTACTGATACGGCACAAATGATACACAATATGTAATGTTTGCTGTTTTCTGTTTCAGAGTCCATGATTTTGTGGGTGATGTGCTGTTTTCCACTAAAGCCTCTTCACCGTATGATTTGGCTTTGGTGCAGCTGAGAGACTCCGCCACAGAGGCTGTGGTGCCTCAGATGGCTCAGAGTTACAGTCCAGGTTTGATTTCTGTCTTGTTTAGTGGAAATCTTGCTTCACATTCAGTGCCAGAGGACATCTTCGTTTTTCTCACACTAAGACTAATGTTCAGCTTTTTTGCCTGCAGGTGAATCTGTAGTCGTGGTGGGATACGGTGGGTTGGGTCGGCGATGTGGTCCGTCCCTGACCTGTGGTGTCCTCTCCAAAGCCATCAGCTTGAATAACCAGCCTGTCATGCTTCAGACCACTTGTGCAGTACAAGCAGGGACCAGTGGAGGTGCTGTGGTGCGGAAACACTCAGGAGAGCTGCTGGGTAAGAACTCTGCAACTTCAAAATCTTGTACTCTGCTTTAACACTGGGGGGCATATGACGACCACAGAAAACTCCACTGTAACAATGCACCACATGTGTAGAGAGGAGACGGCTGTACAAACTAGAGTGCTTTTCCTGCACTGCTGTAATTGCAGTTTTAAGATGTGTAAGGATTATTTGCTGTTTTGCAGGTATCGTCTCCAGCAACACAAGGGACCTGGCTGCTAAAGTGACCTACCCGCACCTCAACTTCAGCATCCCAGTAACTGTTTTCCAGAGATTGTTGCAGCACTTTCACCAGACCAGCGATGTTAATGTGTTCAGGGTGTTGGACACCACAGACCAAGAGGTCAGCACAGTGTGGAGGCTCCAGGGTGCACAGAGCAAACTGTAACTGATTACCTCTGCACCTTTAGATATGCCAGAGAAAAGGATCGGATTGTTAAATCAATATGGATTATTATGCAAAATCATGTTAGATAATCAAATTACAACTATGTGAAATTATTTAAAACCAATCTTGTATTTTAAAAATATATGATGTAATATGTTTCATAGCTCTGTTTGCAGCAAAGACAGGCATAAAGTCTGAAGGAGCAAATGAAACAAGAATCATTAATTCCTAATGTTAATACGCTCACCCAGAATCATGCACTGAACTGAAATATTTATAAGACTACTTGATGTTAACAGCCAAGTTAAAGTTACTTTAATACCTCCTGAGATTGTTTTATCGTGCTGTAATGTACAGTAATGTAATTATACGAATAAAATAGTTTATTCTGGTGACATTTCTGTGTACCCGAGGTATATTTTCTGTACACATATTATCCACATTATGACAGTTTAAATACCAAAGGATTCTAAATAGAGCTAGAGGGCTGAATGAAGCAAGATTAATTACCTGTAATTTTCCCTATGTATATTCATAAAGCATCAGATAAAACATTAGCAGAGAAAAGGGGCATCAAGTGTCACCTCTAGCATCAAAGCTTTAATTATTTTACAGTTGCAGCACCCAGAAAAGACATTACACTTTTCCTAGAAGTGTCAGGATTTACATCTGGTCCTGTTACATATGGCTTGTTTTCACCAGGCAGGAGGAATATTCAGCATAATGGGCTGACAGGTTGCTGAAAATGATTGGTCCCTTTGGGCAGCCAGAAGACTTGCTGTCGGTATCAGGTACTCAGACATCTGTTGGCAGGCATACCCACTCACAGCTAACACATTTAAGGTTTCACCCACCGGGACATTACCTGTACTGATTTCCATTATCACCGAAACGTGAAACTGAGAAATGACATTTCAGAGGACTGGTTACTGTCAGTTTTTACAATGCTAAGACAAGCTCTCTTGGCCTGAGCTTCCAAGACTGTGCATACACTCAAACATGCTGCAAGGGCTCTGTTTCACTGTTCCCAGGCTGAACAGTTCACAGCGGAGAGGCTGGAGCAATGTCCCGAGGAGGCTGAGGAGAGAGTTTTCTGTTGGCATTGTGCTGTTAGAAGTGCTGATATGCAGACCTGGGTCTGTATCTCATTTCTGCTGGTTTCCTAGAGCTATAAGCTACACTCCACTGCAGACTGAGGTAAGGCAAGAGCAGAAGTGAGCTGGCTGTAAGATGTGCTCCTCTGAGCTCAGGTCACAGAGGAGGTTTATGCCTTTGATGTGGTAGTTTTTAAGATGGGCTGCAAAAATGTGCACCAGAACATGTCATTTATATGTATTTATTATTCAAGTTTCAAGAATGTAGTTTGACTTGTTTGAAAACTGGCTCCAAAAATACATCATATCACCCAAATGGTTGATATTTACTTGTAATAATAGGAAAATTCTATGAACTAGTGTTTTAACTGAGTAATTCACTCCTCAAATTGGTGAAGAAAACATTTTTCTCGCATGCGTCTGATAAACAAAGAATCCAAAATAGAAAACTGTTGATGAATTGAGGCAATCGTCATAACAACAGAATCACTATATCAAAACATCCATTGACAAACTCTCAAACAAACAAACTGTGCAGTAATTTATTCATTCGTATGCTCAGTACTTCTCAAACAGACGACCCTTTCCGACGGAGAGCTGAATGGAAAATGAAACTTACCTATGCTCTCCTCAAAGCCAGACTCTATTGACAAACTGACTCAGCAGCAACAACAGGTTAAAAAGACAAAGTTAGAAGCTAAAGCCGAACTATAGGCTACAGATCACAGTGTAAAAGTGAACCACCACATCACTGCTGATCGCCACACAAGACAATGAATATAAAGGGAAACTTTGCTGCTATTGAACCAGCTGTGTGGCATCGCAGTGTGCAGATGAATGGTGTTTGGCTTTGCCCCCGTGCTGCTGCCAGCACCCAGACCTTCGCCGCCGGATGGGCAGGGATCTCCAGGGGAAGTCAAACAACGTTCATCTGCGCACACTGTGATGACACACAGCTGGTTGAATATCAGCAAAGTTTCCCTGCTTCCCTTCACTGGTTCCTGTACAGCAGGGTCGGTCTTTTTTTCACTGTTATAATCATTACAAAGCAAAAGCAGCATGTGTATACATTCAGTAGGCTATATCTTCAGTAGCTAGCTAGCTAACCCTACACTTTCAGGGTTTGATTTTGGTTTTGTAACAGGGAAGAAACGTTTATCTTTTTCCAACCTCTCCAGGTAACGAGTATCATTAATACACGACGTGCTCCAGGCACAACATTTAACTCCAAATCCTCAAAACCAGCCTGAAAATGAAGGAAATCTGGAACAACTGCATTAGAGTCAATGGAGCACAGCTGTGTTGTTGTTGGAGCCTCGTCTGTGCCTACCTGATGCTATGTTAGTCTGTGTCCAGGGTCTTAGCGAAGGGTCAATTCATCAAAAATTATCTCCAGTTTTGGATTCTTAGTTCACAGGAGGAATGCAGGAAAAAGTTTTCTTAAAGAATTCAGCAAAACACGGGGAAGGGTAATTAATAAACAGATGGTTGGATTCCTTTAAGACCTGTTAAAAAAAGGAAACCACAGATATAAAAGAAATATACATTTGGTAAACCAAGAATGGTCAATGCTCACTGAAAAAATAGCAATATATATGCCTACGTATATGTTGTACTACGCTACACAAGAAATGAAAAGAGGACAAAAGCACAGACTCAGATGTACGGCGGCCAGCTGGGCCACATAGACCAGATTATTTTATTTTATTTTTTTTTATTAAACACAATAATTGATCCACATTATGATACGATGTACACTTGTCAACTAAGCAGTATACTCTGCTAGTCTCTCAAGGCATTGATAACGGGACTAATAGGTGACAATCTGTCTTCTGATACACACATTATATACAAGCTAAAGAGTGATGCGTGAGAAACTTTTTTTTTTTCAATAAGTCATGATGAATGACTACCGTCACATATGAGCCGAAGCGAATGACATGAAAACGATAAAGTCAAAGGGTGCTTTTCAATACTCCAACGCGGCTTACTCTCTTTATTTCCCATTTCCTGCCTGAAATCAAAACTGTTTATCTAAATGTTGTCAATTTGCAGAACGGAAAGATGAAAGAGGCCAATTTAGACTATTGAAATGCACCCTATCTTTCTCCATTTTTTTTATGCAAGCACATGACAAGCACCTGCAGCTGCTTAAGGTCTCCATTATGCATCAGCTAAAAACTGCTCAAAGATAGTTCAAAGGACTTACAACAGAAGAGAACAAAGATTCACAAGTATGAGGGACAAAATTATCCAGACCCATAATTTCTTAATAGTGACATGTCCCCCTTCCCCTTCCCGTTTAAAGTACATCCTGTAACATTAAATACACCCATAATGACATATGCATCTTCCCTCTCCTGACCCGTGCAACCCTCTCCCTTCGCTTTTTCATAAACCAGTGTTGTTCTGAATGTGAGAGCTTCACCGCGTCCATCTCTTTGCAGGATCTGTGTGTGTGTATGTGTGTGTTTGTGTTCAAGACGCTCCTATGGAGAGGTTTGACTACACGTTTACCAGATATAGCCCCCATCATCCACCTCTCCCACCTCTCCCTCTTCCTCTTCAGCCTCCTCTGCAGTCTCCTCAGCCTCTTTCTCTTCCTCGTCTTCCCATCCAACTCCACTGCCAATATCACCTGAATATGCCATTTCATCATCTGTAGAGGGAAAACATGCAGGGCAGAGGAGGGGTGGGATGCAGGCAGATTGAATTATCCACTGTGGCAATCTTGTATATTGCAATAAATTCTGTTCAGCATGTCTTCCTCTCAACTTTGACGGAGTCCTTTCTATCAATGAGAAATGCCGAAATAGATTTAAAAACACTGACTGCAACAGTAAAAAAAAAAAACAGGCATGTGTTTGACTTTGTCTGGATTTTAATAGCTATTTCTAAACCTTGCCAGGGGAGCCATTCTTATCAGGCGCAGGTTCAGTCCAACCAGCCCTCATTTATCTTGAAAGACTTTTCTCACAGCGACAAGCGGCGCTTTAGAATGCAAATGACTCCGGACACATGAATGTGGCACTGGTCCCTGCAGTGAGTTATGTTGCAGTGGGCCTCAGTCCTTAAACATAAAGAAAGCCTTGTGCAGAATGCATGTGGGGGTGCTGGAGAGAAGTGGGCCAATCCGCAGCAGACATTTTGAGGGTTTTTTTTTTCCCTTGCCAAATCAGCTTTCAAGTTTAAATTCAATTCATTCATATATCGACAGCTGACACCTACAGGGCTTACCGCAATCTGGCTTGCCACGCATCCGAGATCCGGCTACTTCTCCTCCGTTCTGGTCAACACACCAGCACTCTCCCCTGTCACACTGCTGCTTCCTGTAGTAGCCGTCCTCATCACAGCTTGGGATGAATCGACCTGGCGTTCACACGCAGAAAAAATAAATAAGAGTCGGGTATGGTAAAGCGGCCTTAACCTACAAGCAGATGAACACACCCTGCATCATGGTAATCACACATGGCGCCAAGTGAGAATGTAATGCATGCAGCATATGTGGCAGCCAATTCCATATTCCATGAATACAAATATGTTCACGGAGCAAGATAGGGGTGAATAAGTATTAAGTCAGCATATTGCAGCATATTGGGGTAGTGTGTGGGGTGGTGGTGGCTAGCTAATCATCACGGGATGAGGAAGGGACACAAGATTGGACAGTTTTCAATTTCTGAGCTGTTGCATGAATATGAAATACAGCCTGCGTTCACATATGACAGTGCACAACATTCTGTAGTTACACTTATCACTATTTTTTCAACTATTTCCCTGTCACACTCCTCAGAGATGGAGGGATGTGTCGTGACGTTTAATATTTCAAAAGGCTAGTTTTATAATGATGTAAAAAACACAAATAGGACAGGGCAAAACAGAACTGTCCGTCCACTCTTTCAAGGGAACATCTGAGCGTCGGGCTGGCAGCTTGCCCCCTGCTCACCGCTCTGTGTCCTTGGAGAGTCCTGACTCAGAGCCCAGTCAGCCAGCCAAAATCTGCAGTGCGCACATGCGTACACACACACACATGTCCAAGCACATACACACACATTTACCCACTCACACATACATGTAAGACACACTGATGGCTGATTTCCTTTGCCGTCTGTCAGTATCAAGTTCTAAATCCACCAGACTGATCACGAACTAATCCCCGCCTCCTGCTTGTCATCTGCTGGATGAAATCCCTCCAACAAGAAAGACAGATCCAATTGGGCTGAAATGCTCTTATGAGAAGTCAGATACCTACCAAACTTTCTCTTGCCGCCGTCTAGTACTTGGATCCTCTCGAGTTCGGCCAGGCAGGGTGGCTCTTAAAAGAACAGAAAATTGTTTTTTACAAGAGAACAAAGCACACTCCCAGGCACGATTAGACACAGAGCAGAGATAATGACTGCCCGAAATCTGCCAAAAACAATCAACAGTCAAAACTGACGTCTCTTCTGAGTGCAGTCAATGTTTTCTAATCACCTCCTGCAATTTTAAAATCAATTCCACTGTGTTTCCTTCCCAAACAAAGAAGTGTATGAGTTTGGGACGGAGACCTAGTTTCTGCTTGGCTGCTTTGCTGACAGGCTCAGTCTCCAAGAGCAGTGGGAGAACCGGGCTGTCAACAAGCAGCAGGAATGTTTTTAGCTCCTTGCGGTGACCGTTTCACCCCACAAGGGAACGGGAGGATGAGTAGGAAGACAAATAGTGACGGACCAGCACACAACACAGAGGTGGCTGCACCTGAGGGCAGCTGAGCGCCTTGAAGTTTGAATGCGAGGGGAATATGTCAGCATGGAGGCGCGTGGATGTGCCTGTTGACACACACACACACACACACACACACACACACACACACACACACACACACACACAGAGCTTATAAACCTCACATCCTCCCCACAGTACTCACTCTCTCTCCAGAAGCAGAGGCACCACTCAGCAGTGGAGACCTTGCCATCCCTGTAGGAGTCACAGGAGTTGAAGAAGGGCCGGATGCAGACCTCGTACTTGTCCAGGTTGATGGCAGCCAGCTCCGCCTGGTCCAGGTACAGGTCGCTGTTGGTGTCCAGCTTGGAAAACATCCAGCCTATGGAGTCCTTACAGCTGGCCACCAGGCTCCTGTCCAGCACTGCAAACACAAAGGCACACAAACATACGCTCGTTTTTTATCAGGGGACAGCTGCACAAATGAAAAATAAAATGAAAAATAAACCACGGCAGTGTGCTCAGAATTATCTCCTGTTTCCAGTGCAAGTCATTTTCTTAATTATGTTCCCGCTTTCAAAACAGAAATGAATTTCTTCTTGGAAAATGGCATCAGAACTTATCATTATCAACCTATTACAAGGATTTCTTACTTTAGACTTTACAGCCTGTTAATACTAGGTGCTTATCGGGCACTAACTTGTAGCCGAACAGATCCTGAGACTCACTTCCTGTGCTTTGAAGCACAGCATACTCCTGTATGTGATGCAATGTTATCTTGATCCAGAGTTTTCAGCCCGCAACTGTTTTTCAAACATGTTTGATATCCAGCAATCGGTTGCAAGATCTATCCAGCGAGAGCTGCCTGCAGAAAACACGAGGGTGGAAGCAGCACCAGCCGAACCGGGGAGCTAAATTTGTGAGGATTTTATTTTCCCTGTAGACTGCTTTTTGCTTTTCCAATTAATACCAGAGTTAACTTTTTTTTATAGTGTACTGCCTGTAACTACAGCACTGCAGCTCCTTCCTTATGCAGTCTGGACAGCAGCTCTAACCTGAAGTGGTGCTGACTGCAGTGGATCTGGTCCCGGTCTTGCTATTGTTGTTCTGCTTGGCGTTGCTCTGCAGTAGCTGGAACCAGTCCCTCAGACGCTCCCCGAGATCAGCCAGATCCTGTCCAGTACAGCTCTCTGCGGCGGCCAGAGGGAGAGGAGGAATATGATATTTGTTTCACCTATTCATGTTTCTATGATGACTGTGTGTGAGTGTGCATGGACCCCACAGTTAGGCAAAAAATGTGAATATGTGTGTGACAGAAAAGCAGTGAATTCATATCAAATACATGTATTTTTTTGTCATAGTTGCTGTGTTTGGATCTCACCGTGTTTACTCTCAGTGGACGCAGGGGCAGCAGTTGGACAAGGACACAGACCTGAACACTTCAAGGTAAGATCCTTCCCCGTAAGACACGCCTGCTGCTCCAGCTTGCACTGCAATACAAACACGCGCATACAAGCATTAACACACACACATACACACACCGGCGACATCGACAAGGGGACACAAAGGTGAAGTAAAATGAGTTATTGCCGCAACACAGATCAAATATTCATGAGGTGACCGCCTTAATTCAAATCTGAGACTTGCTCCTGAATGTGCTTTTCAACCTCTGCTTGCACACAAGGTCGGGAATAGTGATCCAGAAGACAAAGCATAAATCAATAAACACATGGGATTCTGTCACCACAAGCCACCAATTGGTCCTTCTGAGGCTATACATCACGGCTCTTTGTCTCAGTTTTTCCCCCCCGGGAGTCT
The DNA here is from genome assembly GCF_006386435.1 of Epinephelus moara. NCBI lineage: Eukaryota > Metazoa > Chordata > Actinopteri > Perciformes > Serranidae > Epinephelus > Epinephelus moara. The sequence continues at coordinate 22,823,456 of NC_065524.1, read as the reverse complement.
CTTCACACTGCTCAGCTCTGAATATGCAATGTGTGTCACTATTTACCCCACAATGCTTAGTACATCATGTTAGCATGTGTATAACACAAAGTCAGAGCTGGGAATAAATGTGCCAGCACCTGACAGATGCACATATTGTTTCACATATGCACCATAAAGTATTTCAGTGATTTTAACATGTGTCTGTTAGTATATTCTACGCTGGTAATAGGTGTCAAGAATTTTTTAGCAATTCTTAGTAACACAACATATGTTATTATTAAGCGTGCAGAACATATGTGATGCTGAAGCCACACGTACATCATGTTCACTTCTTTATTGAGGGGGATGTTGCACAGTTCCACTGCCAATGATTCCCACCCTCCACCTACACCCTGTGATTATTTCTACCGTCTTTTCTTTTCAGAGAAATGCACGTTCATTACACTGACATAAAGCCAGAGAAAGGATTTTATTTGTATATTTAAACTGCGTTGATTGTATTTTTGCCAATTAGGGGCAACAGAATCAAGCTGTAAACACAATAGTAACATATTAAAGGAATACTTCACCTCACAAATGATCATTTGTATTACAGTTAAGCGGGATTTGTACTTGTGTGTCAGCTCTATGCAGAGGATACGCTGTAGCCTATGCACGTGGCTTATGCTGTTGTGAGCATTTATACTTGTGCTCTGTGTCACTCTGCGGTTACACCTCCAAAACACTAGTGGGTGGTGGGGTTTCTGTGAAGTGCTGTAAAATTAAGTCGATTCAAAACACACCCAAAACACACACTAAACATGGCTTCAAAGAGACAATTTCAAACACAAGTACACAAATAGGCTTCACAATAACTTGCAAGATTCACAGACAAAGCACTTGTCTTTTGCTGGACACATTTCCCCCACAAATACAACATGCTAATGTGATTAGCACAAGCCTATGGCATTTTACATTGTATAGATTAGCATAGTGGCTAGCAGACATTTCCTCATATGAAGCCAGGGAAAACAGCAACATTTAACAAAGGTAATGTTACAAAATTTGTCTCCGTTAGAAAACATGCTAACGTTATTAGCACAAGCCTATGGCATTTTACATTGTATGAATTAGCCTAGAAACTAGCGGAGATTTCCTCTGCTCATATGAAGTCAAGGTAAATCACACACAAGACTTAAAATGCTATTTTTGTGGAGGCTTTATTGTCTTCACAATGTATTGTTTCTTATCTGTGAAATTAAAGTAAATAAAAGCTTCCTTTCCACTGAGGGAAATGGTTTCAGCTTACAAAAAAAGCCAGGAGGTCTGTGTCACGGCAATGTGTAGTTAGATTTCTGGGATGGTGCACATCAGGCTATGGTGTAGAGTACGGTGTAGGCTCTACTAGCATAAGACTGGATAAATGAGCCTTGGATTATACTGCGCGAGTGTGTGAGGGTTTGTAAATGGATGTGTTGATACAGTTTTGCTGTTGTTAAACATGGACCCCTATGACTTCAGTTCATCAAGAATGTTTTTTTGGGCTCTTTGGTCATGCAAGAAAAGTCATGCAAGAAAAACAAAGTTTTCTTCCCAAATTCAAGGTTACACGAGGTGAGTAATTGGCATGCAAATGACCATTTTGGGGGTGAAGTATTCCTTTAACCCCTCATGAATTATGGCAAACAAACAGTACACCCAGAGGACAATGAAGGTATTTTTCTGAGTTGTGTTTCTGGACAGCTGGTAAATGTAAATCCAATACTCACTTTCCTTTTAGCTCTGTTTTACTCTCTGCCATCCCCTGAGAAAAAAATCTATCTCTTGAGCTGCTAAAGGCTCCACTACATTCACCAGCTAGTTGCTGACTTTGTATATCTGCTGTTTGGTCATGGGCTAGTGATGTACGACAGGTTCTTCAGCAGTTGATTCAACTTTATGGTCATTTTGGAGGCTGTAGTTTGTGGTGCTGCTGAATTATACTGTGTTACATTGACAGGTGTTTCTATTATTTACTCTAACCTCATTGATATAAATGTGTAGGATGTAATGTAACACCTCTCAGTATGATTCAACAAACTCAATAGTGCAACAAACTGCAGCCTCCAAAATGACCATAAAGCTGAATAAAGGCAGGTTTAGCATCTCTCTAAAACACAAGAACTGAACATGTTAACCTTCATGTCGGTTGGATTTACTGCAGGACTGTTGTATTAGACTGCATTGGTGTTCCTAACAAACTGGTGTATATCGCGCAATACTCAACTATTTAACAACAACTATTTAAATGTGTAAAGCAATACTTTTAATAACTACTTACTTTTTAATTACAGTTTTCTTGTACCACTACGGATGTGTATTTGCATCAGTGTACCTTTGAGGCATAGTTGCGTCCGTCCGATCCACACACAGGCCCGGTGGAGGAGATGGGACAGGGCTGACAATTTCCATCAGGAGACCTGAGTGCAGGCTGCTTCAGTCTGCAGGACAGAGGACACAAAAACACTTCAGCCTCACTAAGTCCAGCTGAGACAGCAACTGCTGTGCTAATTCAGAGTACCGACACAGCAGCATCAACCTGAACACGAAGCGAACTGCCCTCCTCCATGTTGTCCGAATGTATTAGCTTATCATTAAACAGCAGGCAGTCGTACTGCACCGGTGCACAAACAGGCTTTATTATTACCACATCCCGGACCAGCACAAGCCACAGCGTGCAAACTTGGTCGTGTTGATCTCATGTTAGTGTCCATTAACAGAGGAGATTTTTGACTACGCGTGTGTTCTGGGAGTTAGTCAGCTTTTGCCCAGGGGCTACATACACTCACCTGTGTTCAAGCTTCTTGCGGTTGACGCACACAGCTCTCTGGTAGCCCTGGGCGATACACACCTTGTGTCGGCTGCACTTAACCTTTTGACAGGGGTCCTTGGTGGTGTCTACATCTGGGGAAAAATAGAAAATGAGATGTATACTGTAGCATCATCACTGCTTCACCTTCTACCTTGTTTTTTATCTGTCTCTGCCCGTCGTTAGACTTCTCACTCCCAGTCTAAAATCCCAGTTTCTCCTGTGTGTTTACTCAGCATAACCTGAGTCAGTCTAAATTATTTGAGCGTTGCAGAACTGTTGGTTTTGCACTGTCACTGATATGCATCTTGAGGCATTTAGTGCTTTATTGAGAGTAGAAAAAGATCCTGAAAACAAAAATAAAATACCTTATAACAAGATAAAGGAGAAGCTTGTTCTGAGTTTTTGTAAAATCATCTTTATAACGTAAAACTAGTCTCAAGACGGTCTTATTGATTTATGCCGGAGGAAAGTGCAATTGTCACACCTCAGTGGCAGATTTTATTTACTTATTTAAACACATTATACATTACACATTTTAGGTGACCTGCTACGACAAATACTTCTTGCAATGTAGGGTAAAGCCTGCTTGGCTAGCTCACTCTGCCCCATCCATCCATCACCCTCTCCGCTAGCAGCTAATACTGGGCCGTGTGTCAGCGCCCCACACACACTCATATGTCACAGCTGTCTGTTCCTAGCAGGCCTCCTGGAGCCTGACCCGGATGTCACACTGTATTCTCTTCACATCCCCCGACCCTTTATTCACCTACACTATCCATCAGCGCTGTACGCCGAAATACAGATTATTCACAGCCAGCTATTGCAGCTTTCATCTACATGACAGAGGTGCTCGCATTCATCCCCCTGCTCTTACTGTATCCTGTTTTATGGCACCATTATAATTTCGCAGACAGGCTTAGGATCTACTCTCTTGTCCTCTCCGGTGGCTGAATACATTAATGCTGCCAGCATCACAGGATTACTGAAGCAAACCGACAGATATCTGATTTGAGAAGCAAATCCAAAACAATACACCCCCCTGTCATGGCTGAGCTGGTTGTATAACTGACTGACTGACTGCTCTGACTGAGACACAGTGAGGCTTGGAGGCATTAATGCCCAGATGCAGACTCCTCATCCATTTAGACTGTCAACAGTGGAGCCTCATCCTCTGGTCGCCCTGCATCCCGGTCGGCACTGACTGTACTGAGTATCCCTGTACAGTATCACGCACATCTTACAGCTTTGCCCTTCTAGTCTTTTTCTTTCCTTGCAGGTTTAACATCCCCCCCTCCACCACCTCGGTCTACTAGTGCATCAGTAGAATCAGGGTGCAGAAGCCAATTAAACCGTTACAGTACTTCCTGACACAAAGGAGGACAAGGAGATTAAGGTACTAATAGGGATACAGCGCAGTAGGTAGAGGGGGCAAGCATGCAAAACAATGCATTTGACAATCCATGCAATGAAGATTTAACCAATACTTAAGCAAAATGAATGAAAGAATTAAAGACGCAGCGCACAAACGGCGAGCAGATAATCCTGCCGTCTAATAGCAAAACATTTGTAAATAAATCTTGTCGTGTAGCGAGCGGCTACAATGCTGGCACAGCGTTGTGTTGTGAGTACAGAAGCATAAGGTGGCTGCCTGAGCCTCATGTTAACTTAACAGGCTTCCACGGATTAAAGCGGTGCCTGCGATGATGACGTTTCCATAGCAACAGGCTCTCCGTGGTCCGGGAATCATTCCTGGGTTGACTGTGATTTGCAGCTCAATCTGGTGTTTCTGAGAACTCTCTCCTCTCTGTTTCTGAGACCCCCGTTGTGCAATCATGTCTATCAATCTTCCCTTTCTTCCTTCTCTTCACATTCCTTTGTCTCCTCCTCAAATCAGACATCTTCACTGTGCATTCTCACTCACGCTCTGCCTGCGTGTTTATTATTTTCCTAGTCGCATCCAGTCTCCCTCGATTCAACCCCAGATGCACCCACCTACTTCCAGTTTTTACTTTTCCAAAGTCTCCTTTGGTATTAAACTGATGCCTGCAGCAGTAAACCTCTCCTAATTAGGCTCCCTGTGCTTCAGTATAATCCAATCCAGATTTGCATGAGGTTTATCCCTGCAGATTGGGGATAACAGAAGCAAAGCTGAGGCCACGTACTCATCATCAAACCTCTTATCTACTATTTACGCACTCAGTGGGTAACATCATCATTGCTATCTTGTCTTCCAGGTGAAGCCAGACATGCCTCTGCTACGTCTGTTAGTCTAGTTAATGCGAAAATAGGCTTGAAGTCCCACAGTGACTAAAAAACAATCAGCACACCAAGAGAAGGAGAATAAAGAGCTTAACTTAAACCTGCATTGATTTTTTGTTTTGGCTACTTGCAGTGCAACAAGCTGAAAACAAAACACTGACATATGGTCACCTGTGATGGCGAAAATTGCTTAATGTAGCAGACACGGAGGAATGTTAGCATTTATTTTGAGTGATATTTCTGTTCATCTGATGAATGCCAGTCCAATATTCATGTTCCTTTTAGCTCTGTTTTGGTCTCCACCAACTTCGGAGAAAATCATCTGGTTGCTTAATACCCCTATGTTCACACGCTAACCACTATTTTCTATCTGCTGTTTGGTGCTTAGCATGCAATGGGAAAACTAGATTGATGAGACCAGTGAGACTGAGCCAAAACTGTTGTGGGCTGTAAAACCGAAACAGTGCTAAAGACTCTAAAATCCTAAGTAGAGCTGAGGGGAACTAAAGAGTCACGTGATGATTCTCTGTGGGTTTCAGAAACATTTCAAAAAACACATAGCCTTTTGATACACGCTAATATTGTCCTATTATTCTGAATTCTACATATTCTGAATTAAGCCATATTCTGAGTGTAGCATTAGCCGATTAAGACGTGGAACATGCCAGTATTATTCGAGTTTTAATAGCATTATTTAGACATGTATACAGCCCACTCATAATATGCATCTCAATTGGGGTTTTTACCGCAATTTGCGATACATGGCCTCTTGGCTGTTGTCATGGAGACATTGTACACGGACAAACTCGCCAACAGCTTGCAAGACTGCAGATGCACGCCCAAAAGAAAAGCCAACAAGTCTGGTCGGAAGAAGAAACACATCTACTTTAAATCTTATAAAAGACTTGGATACCAACAGATTTCTGGATATGCGCAAATATCGCAACACCGATCTTTTCAAGAAGGTGGTTGAAGGAATGATGGAGGGAGGCTGTGCCCGCCACCAACTTTTTAAGAAATTCTATTTTGATGCAAAGACGCAAAATAACAAGCAGCTCCAGCTGTTCTGCTTTTCCATATTTTGACATTATAAATGACAAGTTGGGGCACGGAGTATGCAGGGCTGCATGTAAATGGCAGTAATAGTGGAATATTAATTTTCATTAGCCAGCTTAGTAGGAATATTGTCTCCTTCAGAGTAAGGGCAAACATGTGTATGGAACATGTTGTGCATGTAAACTAGTGATTGTTAAATTAATGGTTCCACAAGTTGGTAAATTTACTTTCTCGTTGAGAGTCACATGAGTAAATCAATACCAGTATCAATGTTATCAACAAACTCTTGGTAATATTTTCATTTAAATTGTCTTAAATATTTCGTTGACCACAGAATGACCATGTAGGCTAAATGAGAAAAAAGCAGAACTGGTTTGAATTCAAGCTCCATGTAGAATGTGAAGGATTTTTGTTGGAGCGCAATTAGAGGATGCTGAATAGAGGACGTTCAGTAGCAAGAGGATGTGAGGCATGTCTTAAAAAGATTAGTTTTAAATACTGTACATGGGGAGGTTAACTCCCTTCTGGATTTGGAGTACATGCCGATCCCTTCACAGCCTTGTATGTGGGGTTTTGAATTTGATAGAAGCAGCCCCAGGTGGGCCTGAGGAGGGAGAGCAGGACAGGGTGACACTGGACAAATCTGTGAAGTGTGAAGGTGAGGACAGCAGCAGACCCTGGAGGACTGTTGCTGCTTTTGGAGGTTGGGAGTTGTAGAAGTCTGGACACAAGATGTGTACAGCGTGTACAAGGAGCTTTACAGACTCCCTGGTGGGGGAAGAGTATGATTTGGTGGATATTGTGGGAAAAAAATGTGTTAATAGCGGTGGAGAGGTCTCACAGAGAGCAGGGGTTTCAGGTTGTATTCAGTTGCTCTGTTGTCTTGACGTTAAGTTTCGAGCTGGTCGGCAGACATCCAGCTGAAGGCTTCAACAAGATGTTTGATGGCAATCTACCAAATGTGTTTGTGAGTGAGCTCCAAGCGACAGTATCTATCAATAGCCTCAAGAGGTATCAAACTCTAGACCCTGTGGAGTGTGGACTCAGCGTGTTTTCCTGCCTCCTTGGTGTGTGCCATTGATTTGAAACCATTGATTTGCCAGAAAGTGTCCATTCACCATTCACCTGGCCTCTCTGACTGAGATAAAGCTTGTGAAATCCAAGGTACACTTGAAAGCTAGTGTATAAAAAGATCAGGTCTTGTATGAGTGCTGTACACGCACACACTTGAGTGAGTGCCTATATACACTTGCTTGTTCTTACAAGTCCAAATTACAACTGCTCTCCTGCAGTGTTTACTGTCTTAAGAGTGAGGTGATTCAATCAGCTGCTGGATTGATGAATTGACTGTAGAAATCGACTGCAAATTACCCTGACCTCTCCCTCACTCTGCACAGCGCCGGCTGAAGTGGAGCCAGCCACTGTGGTGCCTGAATGCAAATTTCCACTTCGGTCTGCTGTTGGCGTTGACTGTCTGTGCGTTAGGAGTGTTGCCCCGTCCTCCTCTGCACGGCGGTGCAGCAGTCTGGGCTGCCTGGCTGAGAAACGAGGCCTGTGGGCTCATCGGCGCTCGGGAGTGAAGACATCACGCTGATTTAGTGATGTCTCAGAGGGACAAATCTCCTCTTTTTGCTCCTTCGCTTCATTAGGCCTCTCATAAAGGAAGGCAGATCAATGGAGGGAGATAGCACACTTGTGTCAAAATGAGTAAAAGGGAAATAGATAGGTAAGGGGCTTTTATGCTGTGCAAAATAAAACCAGGGAAGCACTATTCATCTGACTACCTAAGGCAAGCATATAAAGCTTTGCTAAAGTCTCATAAAAGCTGAGCACACACAGTTCAACGCCTACGTTATAGCAATGCCACTTGTGAAGTTGATCTATGTTGCCAAGGTCGGCATAAGTTGGGGTATTATTTCAAAGCTATTGCCATATGAGAGCATCAATATTGGATGATTATGCAAAACCCAGGATTACATTTAGAAATAACATTTTTAATCATCCATTTTTAAATTCTGTTATATTTGCACACGGCAACCACGGCATGGTCATAGCTGGGGAAAGACTGGAGTTATAGTAAATGACGGCACTGGACATAAATTACAAGAGATAGAATTGTCCATTATTATTAATATTGTTATTGTTTTATTTCTTATTATTATTGTTTCATTTTTTATTATTTTTATTTTTTTTAATTCTTTTTAATGGGCTTTTGAGAGTGAAACAGTTGAACAATTGGAAGAAGAATTTTAAGTACAGATATTAAGAGGACATAAAAAATGAAAACAAATAAAAAACTGACATAAAAACAGAAATAAAAAATCACAATCCAAGTGAATAATCGTACATGTAAGAGGAAAAGGCAGTATTTCAAATAAGTTTGCAATACTTTAGGTTCAAATGAACTGAGAAATGTATTAAAACAAGGTGAATTAGAAAAATAAAAAAGAAATTACGGAGCAACAGACAGAAAATAAAAAGGGGAAAAAAATGTATTTGGATGTTGAATAAGTCAGGAGTGTTTCTCTGATCTCATTTAGTTCAGGCTAGTTTGTGGGAAAGATTTGGGCACTGTTATTGAAGTGGTCAATTGGGGGTTACTTAAAATTAATTATACAACATGTAGCTCTGATGAAGCAATCTGATTGGTCAACAACACATTTAGACTGTGCTTAAATCAGCATAACAACACACCTGGATCATCACTAAAAAAACAACTCCGCCATTTCCATGTTGTGCCACAAATGACGTAAAAGCGCACCCTCTCGTGTAATATTGCTTATCAGCTGGGTCAAATGGCTCTAAACCCTCTATTCCCAATGGTTGCTCTTTCTTGAGTCAGAGCTCTCACTAAGTGTAAGCACAAAACGCAGTGTTGCTTCTGTCCATAGACAATCGAACAAACAAGACGATGGCGTCCTCAACAATGTTGACAAAAGGCGAGAAAGGCAGCATTACTTTGTGCAGTTCTGCTATGAATGGAAAGTAAGAAGAATATGACGCCACAGATGGTCGGAGGATGCAGACAATATGGTGTCTGTTCTACAGCGAGGTTCAATTTTATTTCACAGTGTTCACAGTCGAGACTTTTTCGCCACAACATGTACAATACTACTCCAGTGATATTAAAACAGGCTCACTACATTTTATAACAGCACTTTTGACAGCTTCTATGTGAGAAATCGGACCAAGGAACTGCTAAAACTGATAGACAGCTGAGTGAAATTTCAAGAGATCCAACCGATTGTGTGTTGGGGGGCGACCAATTAGGGCCAAAATCAAGCTCAGTTCACACAGTGTCTCCCCTGCACCGTCATCAAAACACCAAATGAGGGAATACCTTTTGGAAGTGTGGTATTTAAATCTTCAGAACAGTTTCAGAGACTTGTAGAATCTATGCAAAGGAGCATTAAAGCAGCTCTGGATGCACCTTCAACACCTTTTTGTTTTTTCCTTCACTTTGTAAACCGTCTGTATGTTCTTATCCTACAAAACCACACTCACTAGAGGTGATCAATAATGCATTGTAAGCTTAAAGACGAGCTATCTTTCTTCATTCTCTGAGCTGACATTTTAGAGGGGCTTTCACTTCACAGAAAATGACTACTTGGAACTTGAAAACGCAGCACTGATTTAAATCTCCACTGCGCCTTTACCAGGTGCTCAGAGTGACACACTGAGGTCAATATCTCTGTGAATGAAAGGTACAGCCTCAGGATGTATTTGCTCTTGAAAGACTGGTTCATTTTAAATGTAAAAATATATATGAAGCCCTTCAGATCAACATGTGACACGTAACAGCAGCTCATTACAGTTTTATTACATGTTTTTGCAAGTAGGTAGAGCTGCAGCCGGAGCGGCTACATGACCCAGCTATGAGGCTAAGAAGTGTTTCGTTAAAAGCAAGGCACTTAGGGTTGAGGTCAGGTTAAGGGTTACATCTTGTTACTGACAAGATGAATCGCGTCTTAACGTATAATGAATAAAGTAAATGAATAAAGTGGATTATCGCTACATTTTGCCTCATATTTATTCACTATAATGTTGTGTTTTAGTAGGGTTCACATAACCTCGCATTGGTGGGTTTGTCTTGTACTGGTGGTGGACACGGACGTGTAGGCTTCAAATGGAGTCTGGTTGCAGGTATACATGTCTGTTTTTGTGCTTGTGATGTTGCACTCTAATGACCTCCCCTTTGTCTTCCTCCTGGTGAACAAACAGCTTCCCCTTGACAGACGAACAGAGCACAAAGACATCCTTTCATTTTTCCCTTTTTCATTTTCACCTCATCATCCTCTCCTACACTAGTTGACTTGCTTCCTCCCCCCAGTCCACAATTTCCTCATCACCAAACTGCCTTAGAGCTGGCAGGAATAATGTTGATGTCAGTCACTTTACACTAAATCAAGGCACATTAGCCCCTACCTCTGTCTCACTCTCCTCTCATGCTCTTAGTTCCCTCTTTGGCCTTTCATTGGAAACCATAATTAGTCCTTCATTAAGCCCTTGGAAATTGCGCTAATGGACTCTGCCATTCAGCCGACTTCATTTAAGCTGCAAATCAAGCGACAACGGTCGAGGACACGACTCTGCCATGACTTCATCTTGCAGAGGCTCAATTAAGGCGGGAGTCTCAGCAGGAGTCGGGGAGGAGACCTCAGACAGTCAGCCTTTACGCCCGGCTCCTGCTCGAGTGCAGCAGGGAAAGAGGGGGAAAAAAAAGAGGAGGAAGCAGAACGAAGTGGTGATGTGTTGAAGTCAAGCCAATGTTTAGCATCTCCTGGGGGAGGCACATCAGATCCACTCAGGCAGATAAAACAGAGCGCTAACATCTTTCAACCTTTTTCGCTGAGGAGCCGCTACAAGTGCGGACAGCGAGCGGCTGACCCCGGAATACAAACACAGAGCGGATGCAGCGCTGTCTAACACGATGAGCCGCTGACGGTCTGGGAAGCATCACAGTTCAAACACAGGCCACGGATTCGGTCTTCATGCTACAGTACAGGCTAATGACATTCAATTTAAATAAATTATGTGGTTTTGCTTTAACTGCATTAGCATGCATCCCAGGCAGCTATACCAAATGAGTTTTTCCTTTAATCCTATACGTATGGAAGTATGTTTGTGCCTCAATCCTGAGTGCGTGAGGAGACTTTCTTTTTTTTGCAAGCACATAAATTACCAGATAGGATTTAATATGGTTTTATTTTGATCTTGGGCTGATATATGTGGATATACTTTGAGTTTTGGTTGTTAAATCAAACATATTTTAATGGAAAACAGACTTTTGCAAAGGTATAGACATTAACGTGTTAACAGCAGCACATGTTCTCTCTGAATGGAGTCACTCCTGGTGTTGCTTCAATCCTTGCGTTACAGAGTGAGCATTAAGAGTGTCGCATTGTGGGTTGTGTGTTGCCTTAATGTTGCTCGGCTAGAGACGTTCTTAATGTCTGTTTAAGCGTGTTTTGCAGCCACAGAATAAATGCATTCCTGACGAGCGAGGTGAAAGCGCCCTCACTGCAGAAGCCGACCGGGCTTGGAGTCAGCTGTCAAGCAGCCAAGATATAACGGAATTTCATAATGGTGAGCTCAAAAAGAGAGTCTGACAGGAGAGTGTGTGAGTCAATGAAGAAGCAACTGCGCTCACTCCAACACGCTGCACAACTGTGGATTCATGTTGTGCTTTGATGGAAGTATTCTGTCTTTCACTTTCACCAGAGGAAAAAAGCATCAAGGGAACAGACTCTAATCTTAACACAAATAATAACTTTCTCAAAAAGACAATGAAAAACTCTTTGTCCAAAAACAGGCATTTTTCTTAATCGTCTTTTACTTGGGCATATATGGAATAAACTTTAAAGAATAATATATTAATGTTGCAGGATTAATATAGTTTGAGCAGCACAAATCTATTTTGTGCTCACTAAATGTATATGAGAAGGTGAGAATAGTTACACTGAGGCTATTCGGCCATTTACACCCATCAAACAACACGTTATCTTATACGCAGGATTTTTAAACGGGTAAACCTGCTAAAAATAGGCTATACACTCCTTTTCCATTGCCACTAGACCAGAACTGTGTCCATGGCTCTGAAGCACAGATGTATGCCTTTCTCTGTGTGTGTATTTATTTTGTTTTATGTGTCATGATCACGTCATGGACAGGCCGGCAAACAGGTTAGTAAACAGTAGAAAGCAGCATGGAGACCTGTGAAAACTTTATAGTCGTTACCTTTTTTTATATCTCTCACTTATTCAGTTTCTTTTTCAAACTCCAAGACTAATTTGGATCGATGTTTGAGTGCTGCGGGGGCGAAGACAGACGGTATTTTGTAATAGCGCATCATTGCATCTTGCCGGCTAAGGGCTAAAATTAGCGTGTTCACCCGGGTGTTTCCATCAATGCCGATCAGAGCCGGAGCCGATAAATACCCATGATTACCGCAGAGTCATTTGACCCATGTGCGAATGCCTATTGTAACCTTTCCCATTACATTAAAAATCCAGATGTTAGTGGGTGTTAGTGGGTTTTTTTGTGCAGTGGAGGAGGGGCTATGATCCCACTGTGTGCTGTGATGGCTTGTATTCGTCACAATGACGCCTCAAGGCCGAGAGGAGTTAGGATTGGGGCAAAGAGGTCTTTGTTAGGGCTTGAACTCATGAAAAGACTACTTACATGTACCTACTTACAAGAAAAAACTTGCTAATGTCCTGCCAGTCGGGTGACACAGAATAAAGAGCGACAAAGTCCACAGTGGTAGCAAGATGTGTTAGTGGGTTAAGTAGAAGACTTTCACACAAGGGACTGGAGTTTGAGTCCTGTGAGAATCAGTGTGGGTGTATTATTTTAAGACTTGGTTGACTTATTATTTTCAGTTTTTAGGATGTATAAAGCCGCTGAATGCACACTGTGTACATAAACTTCAGCAAAACAGCTGAAAAGACCCATTTGTGTTAACGTTATATTTAGATGTTGCTAGGACACTTGGGTGTAGGGAGCCACACTAGCTTTTTACACCTGGGTATATATAGCATTGTTGGCTACCGACACTTGGGTGCAAAAAGTATTAGCATAAATGTTTTTGCATGTTCATGGAGGAAACTAGATTAAGGAACTAAAGCGACATTTAATTGAGTGCATAATTGTTTGTTGTTTGCTCAGATTAAACTGCTCAGTGCATGATCATTTTCTTTTCAAAATAAAATTTAAGTGCTTGATCAGATTGTTGTCATTGCACACTCAGGATTAAGCCACAAATAAAATGCCATATGTGCAAGTCTATATTAAACTAGGGAAAACCAACAAAAAGTTTTATGTTAATGGTATGCACACAGTGAGAAAAAAAGACAAGATGGTGAGAGACTTACTGTCATTAGATCCTTGATTTTCATCCCAGGTACGAACATAATCATCCTGCAGAAACATGAAGAAAACAATCATCTATTAGCAGCTGCAGAGAACGAGCAACCACGTAATTCACACACTGCAGGCCTGAGTGCACAGTGTTGTTGATAGCACAACATATCAACACTCTGTCATCTTCATAGAGGAGAAGTGAAGTAGTTTACATTATCATCGCACACTGATTATAATTTGTACATTAGTCTTGCAGTATGATAATTAGCTAAGTGAGTCACACCACAGACAGATGGGAATGTACTGTGGATGTACATCTGTATGGAAATGAGCCCGACAAATCTGCACCCGATGCCTATATGTGAGACATATGGCTCCTTTTAAAAGTGCTCTGCCTTTCCCACCACTTAATTAGAACATTAATCGTTCTAATTAAAATGGGCACGTTGAAGGAGATTTGGAGTAAAAAGAGAAAGACAGAAGATGGATGGAGAAGCCGAGATAAAGACACACAAAAAGACAAGGAAATGAGTCATGAATGAAAAAGACATAAGGCAGCTGGAGGAGCAGTGTAGAAAAAAAAACTAGAGAGAACTGACCTCTACCTCCTGGTGAAATGACAGCAAAAGGAGAGAAAAGAGCCAATATTAGTGAAGAAGAAAAGAGTAATTTCAGATACAGGGTATTAAGCTACATTCAGAGACATCTGAAAGGCCCAAAGAGAGACTTTACATGTTCATATTTTAAAGCCCTTTATATAACATTACACATCCACGGCCAAAAAAGCAACAATCAGAGTTTGAAAGATCCTTACAGAGATCTGAATACTCAAAAAAATTATCAGATTTGATTGACAGTGGCCCAGCACTGTGACTAGTGCAGGGAAATACATGACAATCCAAACCCTGCTCAATTTGAACCAGTGCGAACAGCAAGGAAAAAACACATAAATACACAAAAGCCCAATCCCATTTATTTTTTTAACCCTACCCCTTATTTTCGAGTGCCACTTGCCCCTTCGAAACAGAGTCACAAGGGGAAGTGGTTGAAATCGTCCCCTATGAAATGGGACAAACCTTCAAGACCCTGATACATCATTGGTAGTCACTGATGGTGTTTATGTTAGGCAACCAAACATGACAAGTGTTACTGGATATCGCAAATATGCCATCTTCTGCTGTGGTGATTTCTCTCACATGGGCTATAGGCATCCTTTTGCAGCTTGCAATTTGTTCACAGCTTAAGTTTCACGCTATCAATCTATCAAACAAGTCATCAAAAAGGACACTGCCTCATGGAGTGCTGAAGGGATGATGTTTTTGTAGATTGACAGAAATCCAATGGGATTTTCCAATAGGAGTTTTGATTATTACAGAAAATAAACTCTGGTAAAACAAAAGTTTAATGCTAACGTTACTTATACAACAGTTAGTTCCGGCCCTGCAATCTGATTGGTCGAGAGACAGTAAAACCGTGACAATATTGGAGTACAACATCACGGTTATTTCACTGTGTATGTATCACTCCGCCTCACAGCTGATTGCAATCAACAATCAAATCAAAACTAGGTTAGTGTCAGTTAGGTCAGCAGTTGCGTTGCATCCCTGGAAAAGTATTTAAACAAACTTCCACCAGATGCAAATGCCCTTTATCTGAAGCCCAGGATGACAGCAGCTCACACAGACAATATCTGGTACACTAAAGCTCCGCTGGGAATAAACTCACTCGCACAGATGCTGCCGAAGATGTGTAAAGAGGCGGGGACAACAGCTATCTACACCAATCACAGCCTCAGGGCGACTGCCATACAGAAGCTGTCAGATGCGGGTCTTGAAGCTAGGGAGATCATGACAGTGAGTGGGCACAGGTATGATGTTGTTTTAACGCAGCCTATGTGTAAAGTTAGTCTTCTAATTAGGA
Organism: Epinephelus moara; assembly: GCF_006386435.1. Taxonomy (NCBI): domain Eukaryota; kingdom Metazoa; phylum Chordata; class Actinopteri; order Perciformes; family Serranidae; genus Epinephelus; species Epinephelus moara. The sequence continues at coordinate 22,808,047 of NC_065524.1, read as the reverse complement.
GTCGGGCCCTAAAATATACCTTTTGTCTTGCAGGTCTGAGAGCTTGTTAAAAAGCTACTGGAAGCCATCCATGGAGAGCAGAAAACGATGGAGCAACATACTGTCAGATCAGAAGGCAGAGTCGGCTGTGCCTGTGAAGCGACAGTCCACCATGCAGTCACCAGAGACTTATTTCACCGGCTGCACAATTAATGGAAATGTGCAGATAAATGTGTATAAAGAGTAAGTGCCTGGCGCACCATGTCTGCGTTACATAGCAACGGTGACAGCGGAGTCCTGAGGGAACTATTTTTGTTGGCGGAAGACAAATAAAATGCTTAAATTATCTATTTTGTCCTCATTTTTCAACATTTCTTAATCAGCCTTGCTTATTTAACTGTTGAACTGTTGTATTAAAGCAATATCACACTCGAGCTCGTGATGTTATACTCGTATATCGTCACGGCTGTGATTGTCTTCGATGTTATACTCGTATATCGTCACGGCTGTGATTGTCTTCGGCACGAGGCCGCATGCCAAGTGCCTATGACCAAATCAGAGCCGTGACGATATACGAGTATAACATCACGAGCTCGAGTGTGATATTACTTAATTAAACATTTAGGCTAGTTCACAAATAAACAACACTTTTGTAATTTTTGAAGCATAAACATAATTGCCATAAGTAAAAATCTAACGTTACACGACTAACATGGCCGCCACAACAAGACTATAAACAACAAGACACTAAAGCAGTGTTCAGCATGATGACGTTTTGTAGTCACATTTAGCCGTCTTTTTTACGACATAAAATCTTCAGTTAGCGATCATATTTTATGTCGTAGAGCAAAATATTAAAGTCTCTTAAATTTGTGTTAACCACAGACCTAATTTCAGGCATCTAACCAAACACCGACTAAAAAAACCCCCACTCACTTCAAGATAAGGGAATGAGGAATACGTGGTAAAATGTGAACTCATTTCCAAGTTTTAGGACTCATTCCCGCAGCACTCTATTAGCAGGCTGCTAGTGGTGCTCTGTATGCTAACGTTAGCAACCTGTGCTCCTAGTTTGTACTGATATAAGAGGAGCAGTAACATTAACATACAAGCACAGCCACTTCACAGCTGGACTTCAGTTAAATTTTGTGCTTCATATACCATCACATGGGGAGAATGTGACATGGAAATATGTCAAAATGTGAGACTGTCATGCACAATTCAGCAATAACAATGTAACGTTAGCTAGCTAACTACCGCAACACCAGCATGCTAACGATTTCTTTTGTTATGACTGTTGTAAGAAAAAAAAAAAAGAGGACCATAACACATTGAAACGACATTAAACTAAGATAATATGATAGTTATTGTAATTTTCAAATCTTTATTTATGAAAAAAATACACTTGTTGGCTCCTTTTGTTGCTCTTACAGCCATCATGTTGATGATTTCTGATAACACTCAGTTTTAACTGTGTCTTTGAATATGTTTGGAGGGCCATGAAGCCCCTACACTCAGGCTGTTCTCACAAACTGTTCACATGTTTTCCTCTGAAAATGAATGCACCCAAATTCATACATATCCCACCTATTTTGAAGGGTGCAATCACGTGACCAATGCGCCGATGGGAATAAACAATAAGGAGCAGGTTGCGGTTGTTGCCAGCTCACCCTTTTTCCTCTTTTAGGGCTGTGACCTTGTGGGTAACCTGTAGTATGGGTGTGACATGTACTTCATGGTGTGCCTTGGTGTATGGAGGGAAGCAGCTCTCTCAGGGTGTCATGGTGAAGACAGCATGTGCCAAAGAGTAATGACTGTCAGCAGAATTCAGTGTATAAGCTCAGGGCTGCTGTTCAACCTCATGAGAAGGCCATGTTTATTGTTTTGTGGTGAAGACTGCAATAAGGTCATTGTTGGTGAATAGCACCTGAACACCTCGCCATCCTTCCTTCAGCAGAGAGGTCCATACCGCTAAAAGCTATACCAGCTTATAATGAGCCAAGCTAAAATTAATGTTAAGCCAGCGTGTTCCCAACTACAGTTCAAAGCTGGTAAACTGTCACTCAGAGAGAGGTAACATCGTGGTGGATGAGTCACAGAAAAACTGACTTACCCCTGGAGTTGTATGTTCGCAGCTGGGTGAACCCTGAGTGAACTCTGTGTCACTTTAATATCCTCACTGTGTTTCTCTTCCTAAACCTAACCACAGTAACTTTACTTGCCTAAATCTAGCCCGTGTAACTTAATGTTAATTACCTAACTGTTTGTTAAGGACGTAACGTAATTTGTGTGGGTGCTAATTCGTAGGAAATCATAGGAACTGTTGCGCGTGCATTTTTTGTAGGACGTCATACAAGCTGTTCTGAGATTACATTGCAAAACTTTTCCCTACTCCTCTATCCCAACAAGAATGGGGACCTTAACCCTAGAGGTGAATGTGCAAACAGGGGTTTAAAGGCAAAGTGGTAGAAGCAAGGGGTATGGGATTGAGCCAAAGTCTCTCCTATGAAATAACCAAAACTGCTTGAACTTAGAAAAGTGCATCATGTTCCTTTCCATCATCGCTCTTAGTAAGAAGCTTTTTAAAAAAATACGTTATCAGAACCTTTAATAGTAAATAAATGTAGAAAAAGTGTGAAAAAATCATAGGCTCACAATTTCTATTTTTCCTCTAGCTAAAACTGGAAAGATAACTCAATGAACTCCAAAATTCTTATTAATGTAAAGGCACTAAATTAGACACATTAATGACTGTATTTTCTTCAAATATAAGGGAATCCCACAGGAGGCAGTTCAGATGTAAAGCTTTTTTGAGCATATTGCTGCGTCTGAAATAATAAACATGAGTCATTTCAAGATATTTACAATCGGCCATCCCCCTCCTCCTTAGAGATGACTTACTCATCACCGTAAACATTTACTGTGCTGAAAGCGTGTGCCAAACAGCTCCCCTGAAGGCGATAAATCCTGACACAACACGTGAAATAAGCAGCCCTCATGAAAGCTGGGACCTTCTTCTTTGACCCTCACAGTTTCATTTCACAGAGGTAAATATTTTCATCACTGGTGAGGACTCCACTCGAGGGTTGAAATCTACCAAACTGCTGCTGCTGCTGCTCTGTTCGCCCTCGACTCACTGCAGCAGCACCAAGCTCATTTCCCCTGCTCAATGTCAGAAAAATCACTTCCAGTAAACTGGCTCCTGTCTGGATTTTAACTCAACACTCCAGTTGAGCCTCGTGAATGATTGTCGGTTATGTAGTTTAACCTTGTTGGGCCTGATGGAGTCACGCATTAGCAGGGTAAGACCTCAAAGGGTTTACGACCTGGCCATTAATCCGACGCCTCCCACGTCTCCTTTATTGATGCTTCAGCTCCTGCATTATTTAGCAGCCTTTCTGTATTTGTGTTTCTGCCAGGACCGATGAGGGAAGTGTCCTGCTGCGCTGACAGGACTGGAAATCAATGATTTCATAAAAGAGGGGCTGCAGAAAATGTATTCAGGGAAAATAAATTCTCCTGAGCTTACAATGAAAGTGAGCATGAGACGCAGAGCGCGGTGACAAGTTTGGCACACGGCAGAGAAGTTATATCACTCGAAAATATGACTCACAGAACAGCATCCTGATGAAACGACTGCCGGTTTTTACACAGAAGTGATTAGAGGAAGCAAGCTGAGAGCTGAAAACACTCAGCTGTATCCAGGAGCTCTGTGATCTACCTGATAACATCAAAAAGATCTCCTCTCGCTAAACGGAGTGGGAAAGCTTACCCTCGGCATCAAACATGGCAGGCTGTTCACCCTGCTGCTGAGCCCCACAACACTGATTGACAGATCACAATCCCTCATATCTGTAGGACGAGGATCACAGCCTGATGAGCCTGTCCACTGTAAAATTGGGCTCAACTCAAGTGGAACCACACAGTGTCATTAAAGGATCTCTTCAGAAAGTGGCAGATATCGTGCTTGTTGGGTCGGATTGAAAAAGAAGAACAAACAGGAAACTGGCTGAAATGAATGTGTGTGTCTACCTGACAGGCCGTGTGTGTGTGTGACTGACAGGTGTTTCTCAGTAAATGTCAGCTGTCAGACTCACTCTGTGTTCACTGTGGTTGTCCTGAGGGGTTTGCTCGTGGTGACGGCGGAGTACCTCATCAGTAACAAAAGGACACAGTAATATCACTCTCATATGGAGGTCTGCGCGGGCTCGGATGAGGGTTTATACTTGACCTTTTCTCACAATTAGTGTTAATATCTGCCTTCAGTGGATTCGTCAAATCCATGCAGAGCAGCACAGAGCTAAAATGTACGAGCTGCCCTCTGTATCAACAAAGCACATGGGACATAGGCAGCGGGGGGGAGGCAAAGGACAGGTCCCCCTTAATATTTAAAACGTGCATCCTCCACCCCTACCCACCCAATAAAAAGTCGCAGAGGACTTGTATTTTGACAAAATTAAAGACTTTGACTTCGTGTCAACCACAGCCTTATTCCCAGCTGAAAACACCAGCCGTTCCTCAGGAAACTCCAAAGTGGGAGCACTTGAGAGCGCTTTGGAGGAGCTGTGTTTTTCAGCTGAGATGCATTGATTGCATCTGGTTGCTATGATACGGGATATACCTGGAAGTACATGTGTTGGCACAGGGTAGAGTACTTGCATGGATGAAGGTTAGGCTGAAGCATAGAGGGAGAGAGGACGGACTCGTTGGTCTATGTGGGTTCATGAGACGAAACATAAACAACATGAAATATTAACATATTTCTTCTCTATTGTTGTTGGTGTTCAGAATATGTGACGGTTGGCCTTCGTGGTATTTGTTCCTCTTCCGCTGTGACTGAACAGCTGGGTAAAGCATGGCAGTGACGAGCGGCTGCAGGATTTTACACCAAGGTTGAACATCTTGAACATAGGTTGAACATACATTGATGCAGAAAATGCAAAATTGAATTGAATGAATTCAGCCCAAACAGACACCAGTCTCAGGTTTTCATGTACGACAGTGTCTCCATGGCCAAAAACTTTTTATGGGTGAGGTTAAAAGCCTCAGAGCTGCTGCAAAGTAAAAACCACGGAGGCCCCAGTCTGTTAGCCAGCTCCAACCTTAGAATTTAAATTGATGCAAAACATATTTGATTTCTGTGTGTCTGTTTCTTGATGAAAAACAAAACAGTGCTTCAGGTTTGATCAAATCAAGGCTGTTCAGTGTGTAGTTACTGCTAGTATTCTTTTAAATACAAAATGAAAATCTCAACAAATCCTCCCCAGCTGTTCTCATGCACTGTTCGTGCGTATACTGCATGCATAAAGTAGCCTAATGCACCTCAACTTGTATAAAACTGTATTGTATATAACAATCATGAGCCAGTATTGGTGTATAACACACATAATCGGGAAGGCTGCAATGACGTGACCAATGTGCGGACGGGAGTAAAGAAGGAATTAGTTTAAAGACCAAAGGTCTGTGCAAAACAAACCCTCACAAACAGTACTGGACACTGTCCGGGTCCATCATGTGATGCCATGGGGCCCAAAAAGACTTTGTCACATAGACTTACATGGTGAAAGAGAAGTCTGTAAATCAGTGGGTAATTTTTTTTTTTGTTCTTTTTTTTTTTTTTAGCATCACAACCCCCTGCAAAAAAACTGGTTTTACTATCAGTGTTTAATCCATTCTGTCTGATAAAATTTGGAAGTCTAGAGGAGCAGCACGATTTAATCATTTTATTCCCATTTAAGTTAGTGGGGGGGTAAACCACAAGTCTGCTGTTGGAGAACTTCTGCTTGGCTGCACTCAGCTGCTGTAATGCTCAAAATATATGGGACACAAGTGTGGCTTGACACATTAGCCGCAGCCTTCCCACAGCAGACCACTACCAATATAATCAACTAAAGCGGCTACACTGAACACGGAAGCGATGCTTGCCCGCATAGGCACCGTGCTGCTCAACTCTATTTTTACCTGGCTGGTCAATTTTCCCCGTCTCCACACAGCTCTGCGACCCTCCAACAGATAAAAAGTAAGTAGAACTGTGAAATAAACGAGCACAATGTGTTTACAAGTGACAAAAATGAATAGCTCATTGTACCAGAGGCACTGTTTTTACATTTTTACACTAAAATAAATAAATCAAATTGATGTATCCTGTTTTTGAAATGATCCATTTAATTAATTCAGTATCAGTTGATATAGTCTATACGTTTCCAAACCCTCCATAACCAACTGCATTATCACTTGGCAAAACTCAATACACACAGTGAAGCTAGCAGAAACCACATGCTGCAGAGACAGAGTCTGTGTAGCAGGTACAGAACCCTGCTCCACTCTACCTATGTGACAAACCGCGTCCATGCCCGACGTATTTTAGCCGTATTTTAGTCTCTTGTGCGCTTGCTCTATGGGGACCCAAATGTGGAAGATCTGGGTAATTTCATATCACGAAACTGAGATTTTTTTGGCTTCATGCACTACTGAGCAACTTTCATAGGAATGAACAGAGGCCCGCCTCCAAAGCTGTATCCAGTTTTCGTTATACATCCATGTTGTAAGGAGGCAGGTTAGGATGGTGGATGGGTCAAACGACACAGACCAATTTTCTAGATCATGTGAAGCCATGTGAACTTTGGGTTATTTTAAGCTACATCGTCACCATGATTTTTTTTCCTAAACCTAACCACAGTAACAGGATACATTCAGTCCTCCATATATAATCTGTTTGTGGACCTTGTGACCCAATAACATCGTCACATGACTTCCTACTTTGCCCCCAATTGAAGAGTCATGTTTTTTGGCGCTGCAATGACTGATGCTGATGTGCAGTCTCAAAAATGCACTTCCTTAATACTAAGGGACATGTTCAGGCTGGAGGGGGTTTGATTAGACAGTCACCTGCTTTTCAGAATGAGACTAAGTGCCTCTCTACACTGAAGGTCCTCCTTACTGTAATCTCCCTCCAGACTTCATCGAGGACTGGGCTGCATGCCCACCACTTCTGTGGCTGAAGCCCCCTTTTTCATCCTCTTCCCAGTCAACTCTGTCGACAGCGTAAGGTCCTTAAGCAAATGCAAGAACCCCTTCAAAGACGAGTCACTGAGAGATGAGGGCGCAGAGAGGCTGACCATGAGCAATGAGGATTTCTCTCAGAGATGGGAAGCATCAGTTGGCTCATCAGCAAGCAGCAAAACATCCTAATTTCTACTTAAAATGTTGAAAAAGAGACTTGCAGTGGGTTTAGTGTTCAAAATGTGCAATCTTTTTTGAAATAGTACATCAAATTCGTGCACTGCTGTTTTATTTTACATCAATGAAAATCTTGAGGAAGCACACCACTGATATAAACTCTGCTGGATACTGTTGTAGTACAAAATATAACCCCAAAATCTGATGAAATAGAGCTGAAAAATAAAAAATTACATTGCCCCGAGGTTGTCTTCAGCAGCGAAATCCCATACAGCACCGTATCACTTTTCCCACCTAGAGATTCACATAACGACTGTTCTTTAAGTGCTGTGCAAAACCTCTCAGCTTTGGTTTACAGATCACATGAGACGCGCCTGGGATGAAACAAAACCCCTCAACAATATTCTCCTCCTATATGTTCTCCTCTTATCTTCATGCACGCTGGGCTGCAGGGCACGCGAAGCAAGCCTGCTGATTCCTGTATTTCTGCATGCACACGGGGCTCAGGCTGATGCTTAAGGATTGCAGAGCAGAGGCAGAGCATCAAACGCTGAGAGTCTGGTCTGCCTCCTTTGCAGGATGGAGTCAAGAGTGAGGCTTATGTAAGAGAGAGCTGGGAGGACTGGGTAAGTAAAAGGTGAAGCGGGGGTTAGTACTTTTGGGAGCCAGATCGATGGACAAATTAAGGGCGGGGACGCAGCGATGATACAGAACATGAGTTTCCACTAGGAGTCGCAAGATAAATCTGTTGTGAGATGACTCGGAGGAAAGAAGAAATAGCATATTTCTAAGAGCCAAAATTATGCTTATTTTTTCTCTTTTTCTTTCCTCTAATCTTTATTTTTCCAAGTGAAGTACTGGATAATTCCACCTTTTCTCACCACTTAATAATGTTTCTCAGAGAAAAAAGAGGCTTGTATACAAGGGTGTGTTTTCCACTGAGGAGGACGACATGTCCAACCCTCACTTTTTAGAATCCTATTTTTTTCCTCCTGTGTTTTATGGTTTCAGGTTGATTTTTTTTTTTTTTTAACTAAAGTCTCTCTGTATATTTTTTACTGTCCTGCCACAAAGTCAATATGAGAGAAGATCTGAGCTGATAAAAATTTTAATATACTCATCTGAGTTAGTCTCGGCACCAGACAATCAGAGATCTCCGCCTTCTGATTTAGTTGAGCAAAGCGTCTAAAGACTGACTTGTGAGTCTACATCTGAGTTGCCTTTAAAGATGGACTCAAAGTCATGAGTTTAAGGAGTCCCACCCTGTGGGTTTTAACGTAGACTCTGATACAAGCATTATGCTATAGATTGAGTTTGGCAGATTAATCTTTGATATGCATTTCCATCATTTTGATATTCTGATTTATTTCTGTGTTAATTTGTCTTCTGTTTTTGTAATATGCTGCATCTGCAGAGCTTCTGATGTTTTTTTCACTCTGGGGGGTATAATTATAAACTGCATTTCCCATGTGCACCTGCACTCTATTTGTTGCATTAGAGATTTGTCAGACACAGTGACTGCAAGCTTGGCTCCATAATTAGAGTGTAGTAATCCCTCTGTTTTTAAATACTGCTAAGACAAATAGAAAGCACTAGACAGAGAATGACTGTGGACCTTATTGTGTCCACACACATTAAGATCAGATGTAAATTGTACGCCAAGCACCTCCAAATTTAATATCTCCAAATTATAGTAATAATTTTATCAATACTATATCAATGTCATATGAGACGAGATATCATCTTAGAGTATGGATGTCATAATATTGTTAGTGTTGTTCTTCCTGGTTTTAAGGGGGCTCAATGCGAAATTCAGAACATATGAGTTGTCTGCACACAGTTCTCAACATAGAGGTGGCTGGCAGCTAGCAGCTAACGGCGCTAACTCCATAAACTGTGCAAAACAATGGCAACAGTGCTGACAGAGCTAATAGTGTTAACCAGGGAGGAATGTGAGGGTGGGCACTACACTTTGGCAACAACCCTGTCCCAACATCAGTGGGAACAGCCATATGTGTGCGGTGCAAAGCAGAGGGGATGAGTTCACCAACATACATGCACAGTCGGACCGCAATTAATACAATAAAACACAAAGAATCTCGGATTAAAACACACACAGAGGTTGTGTGACTTCATTCTCTGCTCAGGACACAGTTGCTTCACTTTATCTTTATATGGCAAATAGCAGTTTGCTGCTGTATTAATGCTCTGAATGTTGCTTACAAAACTATACTGATGATTATTTATCAAAAATCTCATTATGTAAATAATTTGTGAAAGAACCAAGAGTCAACCCTACAATATTGCTGCAATATTGAGAAAAAAAAAGTCCAAAAAAAAGTGGTATTTGATTTTCTCCATTTCTCCCAGCCTGATGTACGTGATACAATAGATGCACCAGGTTGTACAAAAAAAAAAAAAAAAGTAATTACAACCCAAGGTATTGGTCCTTTCTTATGCGTCAGTTTGCAAATAGATTTTCCATTTCTATCTAAAACATACTTTGACAGATGAATAGATATATTGTCTGCTTTACTCTTCTCCATACTGGTTTATACATGAGTAATCTCATTCATATTGGAGGTGGTGGACAAAAGGTATTCATTTACGCCCGCACTGAAGTTTGTGACACTATAGACATTGTGCTTTGTACATACAAATTTCTTGCCTCTTTCAGGAGAGGCTCTAATGTCACTCTTCACACTCAAGTAGAGATGAGTGACGTCAGAAATACTGTGACAGCAAAGGATGAATAAAAGGTCAAATACAAAAGCTGGCTGAAAATTGCACTCAATTATGTAAACGGTGAATTGCTTTTTCCATTTCACTGGATACATATTCAAAGGCACAAAAAAATGGACGGGTTTCACAGAACCTGACAGAAATTTTGATGCAGTTTTCAAACTTTCTTCGTCCTTATCGGTCTCTAATACACACAACATGCACACACAAAAAGCACACACACACACACACACAGTTACAGCTATAAAAATCACACTTAGTCCACAAAGTCTCTGTGCGCTCATGCCAACCCTGTACTCACTATCTATAAATAAAATCAGCCCTTGTGCCTTTCAGGGCCCTGCGGGGAATAAGAAAACAGTCTGCAACTCACAGGAGAATCTGGTACAAACAGTGAGAACCTTCACACTTCACTGAAAACACCGAGCTCCACTGAAAAACAGACATGTACAACAATGGAAAATCAATGGAGTTGCCTTGGTAGGGGCTTCAATAAAGATAAGAATCAGCCAATGATTTGAGACAGGGGAGTCGAAAACAATGTAATCGAATAAGAGAGTCACAACCAGATCAGCAGCAACAGTGGACTGAAACCTGGCTCGTCTTGGGGAAAAGGCAGCTGGCTGTCATTTCTGGTGCCTAACAAGTCCACTCATCAAGCTTACTCATGCTAAAATTCCTTTAAAAAGATCCACATGATCTCTCTATTCTTTTGCTGTAATTTGTAAGCTACAAATTATTTTGAACACCCTTAATTTGCTCTCTAGCTCTCTGTTCTGACACGATACATAGGAAATTGACAATGATAACAAGGACAGATCAACCATCAGAATTCATTGTGCTTTTTAAAGCAATGGGTCCTTAAATTCAGTCAAAGATAGAAAACAGTAGGCTTCTCATGTCTTGCTGGTGACTATATAAAGATGGACGACAGGACAACTCCACAGAAGTTAAGCCAACATTTTGATCGCCCCCTGGTGGGTGGCTACAGGTCTCAAAGCCTGCCCACTCCATGTTAGCAGATGGGACATGAGCCAAACTACAAACTCAAAGTACATGTCAAATAAATTCTTCCCAAAGATGGTTTCTGTCAGTTTAGGTAGTTCTTATCAAGCTGCTGTACGTTTGAGTGTTCATTTTTCTGATCATCTTGGTTTTAATTAGTTATTTGATACAATAGAAATGGGTTTGACATCATGATTAACAGTTTGGTGTGCTTACAATCAATGGCGCTGCTCGCAATTGGTAGGACGGCAGTTTGGGCGGGAACTCGACACCTGCGCAGACTCTGGCTGTAAATGACGTCACCAGCACAAGATGGCTGTGGCCATATCTGGGATATTTTGGCTTGATTTTTGTACAGCGGGAGTAAGTGGAGACTTATCGTCCATCTTTATGTACAGTCTATGGTTTAAAACTAAGTGTAGCTGGCAGATTTAATCAGCTATAGCAAGCTAGTTGGTTAAGCTTACAGTAGCTCCATGAGTTGGTCCAGTTGAATTTTTCTTGTCTCAAGCTGACTTGATTCAAAACCAGAGCCATTTAAAAAAGTGAACCATGCCATTGTTCCTGTGGCACATTCATCCGAAACCCAAATAGTTTGAAAAAATGTCCCATTGGACCAAGCACCTTTTTGCCCAACAGCCCTGATGTTCTTACACTAACCCAATCTCATTCCTTGTGCATAAACCTAACCAACCCAACCAACAAAAGGTACCAGTCGGACGCAGGTCATGCTTTCTCCATGGTGGGGAAAAAGAATTGACACCTGGGAAGGTCCAATGATCTGTTTAGGAGAGTGGCTATTTTCTGAGCAAAGGCTGTTGCACAAATGGGCTTAAGGTCCAATATGAGACATGTTTTGGACTATTTGGGTTTCAGAATAGTGAGTCTTTGGAACAATGGGCAATCCCCGTAAAAAGTATCATAAATACACACATGTACTAAAAGAGTGACCTAAAAGCTGCATGCTCCAGGCACAATGTCAGCATCCGACAGAGGACACATATAGCCTTGGAGACATGGAAATGAATAAATGCCATTCTTCAGGTATTGCAGCGTAGAGCTCATTCTTAGTATATAAAGGAGGATACGGAAGAACGTTATATCAGACCTTCAATCTGACAAAACCCAGTTTGGCTTCTTTGTTTACACAGCCTACCTGCACAAGCTTGACAGAGGTTTATGCTTTAGCTATTGTTTGCATTTTCAAACAGTATGTTTCTCTGTCAATGTTACAAGAGAAAAAGGTTTTATTATAGTGTTTAGTGAATGCAACGCTATCTTGGATAATGAGCTTAGCTGGGGTTGCTGGAGTGTAAACTTCCCCAAATCCAGTAAATAGCAGAGTAGAGCCGCTAACATCATCTTATATTTTGACATTGCAGCATCCAGGATCCGCTTCCACGATGGGTAAACATGGTGAATTTATCACTCCTGAAAGGTGCTTTTGTTTTTTTAACATAACCTATAACCCCACTAAATAATGCAGTATGAGCTGCCTCTGGAGCGCAAGGTTAGTGTAGTACGCTAGTTAGCTTGACGTGCTAACAACAGCTGTTGTTATAGCAGACAAACACACTGTTAAATCCAGTCCTTGCGCTTTTGCTCTTGTATTTTTGGCTTTGGAAAGGGTGAGAAAAAGAACCATCATCCAAACGCCTTTTTGGAGTCACACTCTTTCTACAGCCCCCAAGTTATGTTATGTCTTCAGTTAGTTCTGACCGTGACCTCGCCAAACAAGCGTCTCCGCTCCAAACACTGTGGGTGCATATATCTGTATATGTGCTTATGCTTCCCTGAGTTTGGTTACAGCTAACTCTTACCAAACGAGCCCACTCTCAGGTGCTTGCAGGTGCTAAAACTTTAAAAATTTGCACTGCTATTTCCAACCACCCCTAACTTTTCAAACCTAATTTTCTTGTATCAGCTCCTGTGCCTACGGGAGCTGATCTCACACTGGCTGCGACTCAGTCTGGCTCAAGCCCAAAGGTAATAACACTTGGGTGGCATTTACTGCAGGGACAGCCACTGCCACTTAGAGTTATTGTTAGTTTTAAAAGAAAAGGTGTGATTTATTGAACCTGCCTTACAGAATCTCAAAAGCCACATGCAGTCTCATAGTAATTTAACAGGGGAAGTGCATTTTCAAACGAGAGTTAATCATGAAACATATATACACAACACTACACTGGAGTTTCAAACTGTCTTGTTTTGTAAACTAACGTCACACTGACACACCATTCAAGCTATTTTGGGGCTGTTACTGTTGCTGATAAAGGGCTCATTTCCTGTAGGCTGCATACAGGTTTTCTAACTTCAGGAGGACATTGGAAGTATCCTGCAAAGAGCTCATTACAGGCAGCTTCCTGGATGTTCTCTGCAGCAAACAACCTATTTGCCATACGGACTCCCAGGTGTAGCCATCACAGAAGCAGGTCACTCCAAAAAGTCATGCATGTGAAATGCTGAGGTGCAGAGATTTTTAGCATCTGTAAGGAAGGAGTTGTACAAAAGGATGCTCTCAGAGACCTGTGTCTTTTTTTTTCTTGCAGCTATTACTAACACCTGTATGAAGAGTTCTGGCTGAAGATGGATTTATTCAATTTTGTTCACAATTGCATCTGCTAAGAAATTTGATATTTATAATCTCCCTTCACTACCGAGAAAATCCTCTCGCTGTCACTCTGCGGCACCTGTGCCCTTCAGCTGTGGCTATTGTACTGCAGTAGGGAGCAGCTGTAGCCGTGCAAGCAGGGCATGATGAAAGGCTGTTTTTTTCTTCTTCTTCTACTCAATTACAGCCCACCTAGGCCTCTGGTAGCCGGCCAAGACACCCCACAGCGCACCAGTAGCCCATCCAAACCCTGAACAACCGGGCCATCTCTCCCAAAACTGTTGGAGTTGATCAAGATACACTCCATCTACATCACCATCACAGCTCCGGACATTTGCAGCTCCATAAAGAATCTGGAGTGTGATAAGGAACGACTCATGCCATCACAAAGCACGACAAGATAGACTAATGGATTTCTGATAAGCTGTTATCATCATTCATAGCTTTAATGCATCAGTGGCAGTCTATTCTAACATCAGAGAGCATTGGGTAGTCGAGCGGCTGCGCGATAGGAAAGCCAGACTGAGCACGGGGCTGGTGATGATAATTTACTGTTCATCTGGATAGTCTTTAATGGAGTATTTGGCTCCAGTGTTACAGATGCCATTATGCACAATTAGGTTTTGTGTGCTATAGTAAAATGATAAAAAAGGAGCACTGACGGGTGCACCCAAAATCACAAAGTGTTAAAACTGAGCTGGGCTGGAGCCAGTTAAAGGCTAAAATCCGACAGGCGAGTCGAGGTAGCACAGGTAACCCTCCAGTTAAATGTTCTTGCCAGATTGCCAGAACCTGCCACAAGTGTTCCCCCAATTCTGCATATTTAATCCACAGGCATCGACAAGGGATCTGATGTTTTTGTGCTGGCGCTGTGTTTTTTCTGTTCCTTAAAAATGAAGTGAATGGATAACAGGTGCAGACAGGATTGGTACTGGGTGGTCCAGAGCTGGCTGAGTGGAGAGGCATGCGTTTTAAAGATAAGGATTTACCAGGCACAGACAGCACAGGACGGGAGGCAGAGGGAAATATTAAGCAAAAATCACATCATAAACACTGAGCCCTTTCTGCTATGCTCAAACCGGCATGCTTGATGTCCTAATCATCATCCATTTTCAGGCCCATATCTGAGTTTATCCTAAATCAACAGGAATAAAACATACCAGACCAATTTCATGGCTTGGCGATTTCATGGACAGTATCATTTTTACAAGGCAAGTTGAGCAAAAAATTGAATTTGCTGTTGATTTGCCTTTAGTAGACATACCAAATTGGATCCGCTATGCATAAAATGCAGTAGTCTCCAGTCATTTAATTTCATACTGAAATGAAAATAGACAGCGCCTGGACTGGCGAGATGATCCCAGTTGACATCTAATTGTCTCTATAATTGAGTCTCTGAATGTCTATATGCCGAACAAATTTTATTCAGTGTTTGGTCTTAAAAACGTGGCTTAAAGTAAAAGTGAGTACATGATGAACAGATGAACAGATTTATTTTTATTATCATATCTGCATTTTTGTCACTACAGTATGGCTCCATCTTTTACTCATCCATTACAGAGCTGTCTGATTTCTTTAAATGTTCATTAGTAGTTAAAATGAACAACACACAACATTTTAATTTGCTAAATGCACAAAATGTCTCATGAGAATTAAGGGAATACAAAGTCTTTGGGTTCAAATGAAAACTCTGCATTCAGTTTCTGCCTTCCCCCGTTCCCCTGTTTTCCTTTTTCTCCTGGATTTGGTGCATTAGTGAAATGAAATGTTGAGTGCACCTGTCAGATTAAAGGATTGAAGGTATCCCATTCTATTATTTGTTGACTGTAACTGTTAAATCTAATCGCCTTGTCTTCCTGTGAAATAGATTGAATTGAAGTGTGGGAGCTATTTTTATTGGAAGTGAAAGAGCCTCTTATCCAGATTCTGCTTTTACATTTCATAAGAGAATAAATATGAAATATTTAGAGCGTGCGTTCCTGCAGCCTATGTATTGTGTGTTTATGCGAGGGGGTTTGTGTGCATCCGTGTGTGTGTGTGTTTGCGCAAAAAAGGGGAGAATGAAAGAGCTTGTCTTTCATGTTGTGCAGCTTTGATTATTGCTTTCCAGTGTCGGATTAATATTCAACATTCAGCTCTCAGAGGACCGTGCGAGTCAACATCAATTTGTGTAATCTGAATACCTATAACTGTGTCATTGGCAGTCCTTTATACATCAACCAAATAATTCCCACAGACTGAACTGCTCATTTTCTAACTCAGATTTTTTTTTGCTCATAGCCAACATGAAGCAACACCAATTAAATGTTCATTACATTCAATATTCAGCAGCTCTCATTAAGAATCATCAAGGAAATACCAGTTGGTTGCACAAATGGTGTTTCAGTTGACGAAGTTCACATGGTACGAAAAAATCCTAATAAAGGATGTTTCCACTTATTCCTCCACCCTGAAGCAGGACTGGTGAGGGGGGGATAGAGTCATCAAACCCTCAGTGATACATGCTCCATTTCAACACCATAACACAGAAACTGCTGTTGCTACGGCAGCAAGCTGGAATCAAAGCAGTTTCTATTGGCGATTCCCCCGGGAGTTTCAGTGGTTCGCCTCTCTGATGTTTCTCCTGTCATCATCATCATCACCAGAGACACCACCACTCCTGCTTGCAAAACGCACGCACGCACGCACGCACGCACGCACGGATGCAACAGCCCTGACAAAAATCGCACTTAACAAGAGTGTAGAAACAGTCACACACATGTATGCACTGTGTATGCACGCAAATGTACACACACACATTGAGACAATCACCTCTGGGAATAATGATCATGAAAGAGACACAGTGTGGAGCTGGAGCTGTTTGAGTTACACAGCAGCTTTGATGTTAAATTGAGGGAAAAAAGGGAGAGCAAGTCACATCTTCATCGTAGATGGCAACCCCTTAAGCAACGTTAAGAAGAATCGTTTATATCTTGGGATGCTCCACATATTCTGTGTGTGTGTGTGTGTGTGTTTGTGGTTTTTTAACACTCTTGGTAGGCGCTTTTTCTTGCACGACCAAATATAATGTGCTGAATTCAGAGTGAAGTTGCTGTTCTGACTAACATTTTGGATCAAAGCTGTGTAAATACAGAGCAGCATCCAGCGAGTTATAATCCCACAATAATTCTGACTTAATCTTTCCATGCCCACAATTTCATTACTTCCCTAAGTACAGTTCCCGGGGACATTCTCTTTAAGTAATCACAGTCAGGGTAATCCGATCCCAGGAGGGGCGGCTGCCAATTTTCACACGCAATCACCTTTTCTTCAGGGACGTCCATAAGGAGGCGTGTGAATGCGGATCAAAAATGACACCAGCGCCTCTTATTACTTAGAAAGGCCTCTCCTCCTGAAAAGATATGGCATTGTTCTCATGTATACATGCTCACGCCAACTGCTCACATTTCCAATCCAATAATCATATACCCCCATCACGTGCTTGCAACCACCCCGGATCAATTAAAACCCAATTAACAGGAGTTGTATGGAATATAATCCAACTGCACTATTGTCCAAATCCTGTTGGGATCATTAGTAATCATTTCACAGAGCCTGGAGGCAAAATTACATCCATACATTCACAGACACAGCAATATATCACAGAGCATAGCCTGCAGGCTTTAATCAATCCCTGCAACCCAGTTCAGTCTGTTCAGTAGGTGAATATGCACATCAATCAATCCCCGCCCCTCTGCTCTAATTGCTTAATTCTCTTGTTTGTGAAATCTCCTGGGACATGTCTGGAAACACATCCGAGGTAACCCACATTAAGGACAGCATGATGGAATGGGTCTGTACCGCTCCCGCTGTGCAAGTGGGACTAAAACATTAACTGCCTGTAATTAACTAACAGCTCATATACTAAAAGTGGGGAGAGCAGGAGCCTATGTTTGGCCTAGTTTGGGCTTATTTTGACCTATGGCATTCCTGGTGAAGCTCTCATGGAGGCTCTCCAATTAAATATCACTCCAGACATTCTGAATTTTGAGGAGGGAGCCAAAAAAGTAAAGCATCAAGTCTGTGTTTAGCATCAGGACACCATTTACCTTTCTTACTATCCCAAACAATCCAATAACAAACAATACATTTTGCGTAATTCTTTAAAAACAGGATGAAAATCAGGCAAATGTGTGACAATCATTCAAAATAAGGCATATAATGAACACTGTAAACACAATCCCTCATTTATTTTGTTGTTTTCGAATTCATCTTCCAATAAATATGATCTAAATTTATATTTCCCAACCCAAATATAGACAACACAGTGACTATTTTCTTATTTTGAAACATTTATTCCAAAGAGTGTGTGTCCCTGTGTGTTTGTTTCTACAACGTGGGCTATGTTCCAACATCAGCATCAAGTTTGCGTGTATTATCAGTCTAAGAAAGTGTGCTATAACTATTATTACTGTCTCTAAATGTCCGTGCGTGTTCCCCCATCTGCGCGTCTTGTACCGCATTACCGCGCATCTCTCAATCAACACGGCGGACTTACGTCTCTGAAGCGATTCCAGTGCTTGATCTTGCGGCTGTACTGTGAAATGGTGGACAGCCACTGCTCGTCTTCCATGAAATTCCCCGTTTTTTCCGCCTCTTTGACGCTCTTCACGTCGGTCTGGAAGGTAGAGCCCGCGAGCATCACCAGCGGGACGAGAAGGCACACGATATCCGTAATTTCCACCATGGTAGCGGACAAAAACACCTCGCGCACACCGGCTGTCGGCTGTCCTCTTCTGGGAGGAGGGGGAGGATGCTGAGGCTGGATTGAAACTACCAACTGATTAGCCTATAGGATGCTCCTTCTGCTGCTGGGAGGGAGGCAGGGGAGAGGGAGGGAGGGGAGGGAGGTTTGATGGTAGTATTCAGGGTAAGTCCTGATGCTGTGTGACGCTATTTGGTATGTTTATATGAATAAAGCAGCCTATACGTCACAGACTTATTTGCATCGTAATGCTGGAGTTGGTGTTTACATGCTGCACCTTCATGTGTCACGTGACGCCCTGCACCCCCACCCCCACTTGCTCAGGTGGGACAGTTGGGTATGTGGGGCAGGCTGAATTAAGGACTACTTACATTTTCTAAACTAGCCATTAGTCATTTCAAGGACGTAGGTATAGTGTCAGCACTTGGGGTAACACATGGGGGGTTTGGGGTCCTCAGCCAGAAAAATTTTAGTGCCAAACAGGTAATTTCCTGCATGCTGGTGAATTTTTATGCATCAATTTATGGTGTAAATGTCTATTGCTTCCTCCCCGAAACCTAGACTTATAAATTTGAAATTGTGAAAATGCCTGTCACAGTTTTTGAAGTCCTCGGAGATGCCATCAGATTGCTTGACCATCTTAAGCAGGATATATACTTCTGCGTCGTATCAACGCAGTACCTACAGCATGAGGTCTGCGTCAATGTACCCTACGCCAGGCCTACTCAATCAGCGGCCCGCAGGCCATGTGCGACCCAGAAGCAACCTCTGAGTGGCCCGGGCAGGGATTGGTATCGCGATGCGGTATTAAACGGCACAAGGCAAATTTAATCATGACTGTAATAATAATAAGCTCCGCCGTAATCGGCTCGTATCGTCACTTTTAAAAGTTTAGGTTTTATGTATCATCATGAAGCAGCCTCTCTCCTGCTCTCTGCATGTCAGGGCTCACAGCACAGCACACACACACAGAGACACACATGCACAACAGAGTGAAGTCAACAGCAGAGAGGCCGTGGCGCAGATGAAGGGAATATAACTTCAGGATTACTCTAGTTGATGACAACTACGCTTGTTACTGTGAGTAAGTGCAATAAAACCTCTGCCAGTCAAAAGCCAATACTTCATCAATACATGTGTTCAGCATGTAGAAAGCCATATTTCAGTCTGCTCTGTCCGCAGTCTCTCAGTTATTCTAATTCTATGAGAGTATTTGTTTGTTTTCTTCTCTTAAAAATTGACTGAAAGGATAAATGAATTATAAAATAAGTACAGGCTGACTAACCAATTTAGATCTAGGCTGAAAAATAAAAGAACTCATATATTCCATAATATATGCATGTTGTATTCTCTTGTGTATCCGTAACATTTATTTTAAACCAATTTTCCATTGAAGATTACAATGTTTGACAAAACAACTCAAGGTCCACTTAGCCTCACACATTCTTCATCGGAGCATGGAGTTCGCTCAGTTGTCATGGAGACTAATCAGCTGGATTTCGTCCATAGCCATTGGACGATTTCATGTTAATCAGAAAATGCAGGATAAACGAAGAAAAGGTGCTTTGAAGTTCTTTTACAAAGTTGTAAAATGTATTCATGTATTTATATACTTCTTATATACGTAATTCATCAATCAGATCACAGGTTAAACTTGATTTTTTATCAGAGCTGCAAATCCTTTCATTGATGTCTAACTGCATAAATAAAGTACAAAGCGCCTGTATTTACTTTAAAAGTGCTGCTCCACAAGGAATAACATAGTTGTACCCAACAAAAAACAGTATTTTAGAATAAATATTATGTGGCTTTGTGGACAAGCAGATTCATAGTAAAGACTGCAACATAATTTAAAGAGCTTTATGTTTGATGTGTAATATCCCCAGACCCTGACTCCTTTGATGACGTCAAACCAGTTGAAAATCCCTGTCCTCATGCTTATGAATGGCCTCTGAAGTAGGTCTTTCCCCCTGCACACATTTTTAAATTTGTCACAACAAGTAAAGCACAGGTGCAACTAATACCATTAACAATGACTCTGTTCCATTTAAGTGTCCCAGTAAGGCGTGACAGTGAGCCTGTGTTCATGATAACAGCGTGCTGGAACTGGAGCACCTAAATGCAATGCAGCCATAATTAATGTTATTAATTAGATATGTGCTATTCTTGCTATCACATGGTGTGAAACAGACCTCGTACTGTATCGCTGAGCTGAATCAACACCTCTGTCTTAACAGAAACTGAACATTTAATGACTCACAAATTAATTAGTATTAAATGCAGGGCTGTTGTATTGTCTTGTGATTTAGTGTGAGGCTGTGATGTGGAATAATTTGATTGCATTAATTGCATTAGACTGGATTTTTAGACTTTTATTGCATGTCAACCCCCTGTATAAACTACTGCCACTACAACAGTGAGACATACCCAGCCAAAATTTGACAGCAAGACTTCATAACACCAGAAAAATGAGGTCTGTGCTGCCGCTCTGTCTCAGAACTTTCACCTGGATTGATGAAGAGACAACAGAAAGAGGAGGTTAGTGGATTAGTTTGTTGTCAAGCTCTGCTCTGTTTTGTTCAGATGGCCAACAGATAATGGCAGCGTTTCCTGACACATTACCGGGAAACAGAGCATTTGCATCGTGCCACGCTACAGTATCTGACTGTCTCTGCCCTGCCTGCTATATCTCTCCCTGCTGCAGTCTCAGCCGGTCTCCGGAGAGACAAACTGAATGACAGCTTGTAATTGAAATGCTGGATTAACTGATGCCATCTTTATTTCATCCTGAACAGAGTAGTCTTTGAGGCCCTCTTAATAAAAGCAGGCACGAGACGGGGCGTCATCTAATCTCTCAGCTGAATGCAATCAAGTTTACGAGCAAAGATAAAGGAGAGGGGAAGTTGTTTAAATTGAACAATGTGCTGAAATTGGGATGTGATAAAATCAGTGTGTGAAAGCAACAAAGCATGTTTTAATCCATGTATGTATAATACACACTACAAGAGTGATGCTCAGTTTTTACACTAAAGCTGTACGCTCAGATTGGTAAAAAACAAATCTGTATAATGCAGCTCGTTTAGTTGGTTTGGTTTTACTAATGTGTAGTGATATGTTTTAACATGGTGCTCTGCAGCCGCTGCAATCAGCCTGCTTCATTCACAGTGACGTTATTCAGACCAAGAGCAGTGATGAAGCAAAACAGCATTGTGATTAACATTACGCCTCTTTTAAGGCACATATTAGGTGAAAACCTTAAGGCGGCTGTGCTGGGAGTAACACACAGGCCCGGACATGAACCGGCAGACAGATGTGATGTGACAGTCACAGAGGAGGGATCCAGAGAAAGGAGGGCAGAACATGGCAGGCCAACAATGTGCATCTCATTTATTGGAGCAAGTTAAAGAGAAAACGGCTGAGTAATCCTAGAGTCACAGAGCCATAGGGGGTTTCAGGTAATCCCCATATAAAAGCTGGGAAAAATATGCCCCTGTCAGTCATGTGAGTGTAGTTCCCTCAGGTCTGATGCTTTGTGAAGCAAAAGGGAGGGGATCTAATTGTGATGGCAAGAAATGTAAAGATCAGATGATGCTCATTGACAAAAGATGGTGGCTAATGTCATCTGTCATCCAGATCTCGCATGCCTAAACATAAGATAATGCTTGGTAGCTGTGGGCCTTTCATGGCGTCTGAGTCTGAGTGAGATTAGAAAGTAGCTTAACTATGCTCTGTGATTCATGTTTCCCAACCCAGATGGAGAAATAGCTTCATTTCAAGTCATATATAGATTAACAAGGGCTGCGTGTCCACTCGGTTCGAGGCATGTGGCTCCTTAGATTTTTGAGATTCCTTTAGATGCCTTCAGATGCCTTTAGAGATTACTTTTCCTTTGCAAGGTTTTCATGGCGCTTTGTGCTTCAATTTCAAAACATTAAATGCTTTTCTGCCTTTGCTCGCCACACTAGCAATGTGCCTCTTGGGAAGCTAATGTCAGGGTGAATTATAATAACTCTGGTGATCCCCTGAGCTTTCATCTAGCGCCATCATCAAGTCAAAAGTTTAATTTACTTTGGTTTCCAATCAAATACCTGCAAAACTATTGGCATTAGCCTAACGTTAGCTTATTACGTTTTGTGATTGCATTTATGCTTCAAAAATCATAAAAGTGGTGTTCATTTGTGAAGATTATCTTGCTGGATCAACATTTGTTTGCCTCAGAGCTTATTTTATGCAGTCATCCAAAATCCAATGGAAATATCCCATATGGCTTTTTGACGACGGAAACCAGGGTCACGCTAACTTAAACGTCAGCCTACAGAAAATATTCATTCCTGGAGCACTCTGTAGACTTGCATTGTGAAAGAGATATCTGTACATCAGTGGATACATTTTTTGAGCGTCTCAACCCCCACAAAATGACTCGCTTCACTATCTGGATTTGATCTATTGGGTCCAATAACATCTCAAAAGTCTGGAGGAGCCACACGATGAAGTCAGACTTATCCCCATTCAGGTTAGCAGAGGGGTAAACCGGAAGTCAGCTGCTGTACACTTGCTCTATGGGCCCCAGAATGCAGAACATCCAGGTAATTTCCTCTGCGGAAATTGAGCTTTGTTGGCACTGAGCAATGTTCATAATGCTGTATCCACTTCTCTTTATACATTCAAGCTATGTACAGTTGTTTACATGGCTATAGTCTTTTTCCAGTTTTATCTTGTATGACAAGTTGGCTGTCTTCACAAAGACGTGTAAAATGACCCCTTTATTAGTGACACAATATAATCTGAGTTTGAACTGACATGGACAGAGCCGTGCCAGCTGTGTCCCTCTGTTTCCACTCTTTGAGTTGAGCTAAGCTTCCTGGCTGTTGGCACTAATGTCATAATAAGTTTACAGATATAATGATATTGTCAATCTTCTCATCTAACTCTATGCAAAAAATCCAAAATGTCGGACTATTCCTTTAAGGTAATAGAATAGAAACTATAAGGCCCATTTAATATCAGTAGGCCCTTTAAAATATGTTAAACAAAATATGGATGATATCCAGAATACTTTAAGCTTCAAAGAGCAGCCACAACAGGCCTACACGTCTTGTTTAATTCAAAACCAAACACAAAAGCAAAAACATTGGCAGGATGCTAAATAATGCACATGGTTCTAAAATGAGAGATAGCTTCACTCAGGGACAACTCACAGTAAGAGTACTTATAAATAATGATCAGGATCCTTTCCTCTGTCTGATGTCATGCAGTTCATCATGTATGCATTGACTTTCTCACTCCTGTGCACCTATCTATATTAGCAATGCAGCCTCAGTGCGTAATGACATTTAATCAATATCAATAATGAGGCCCATTCACAGGCACCACAATACAAACTGGAAACTACAAATAAGCCAGTTCCTTTGGGTGTTTTATGTCAAGTCGGTAGTCAGTGAAGTGAAACAATAATTCCTTTCCTAGGGGAAATACATTTGCATTCAGCACTCATATCCTGCCACTGACAACAGGAATTTGAAAAAGGCAGATTTAGATACTGTATGAAGTACAAGTACAGCAAAGTACATCAAGACAGAAGAAGCGCAAAAGAATGCATCAAAACAGCAGGCAGAAAGTGCAAATATATGTTGATTTAATGCACTGTACATGCATTTGGGATTACTGCTTGTTTAATTGAGTGCCTGTGCTGCAAGATCCCACTGAATTGGTTTGTATAAGCCACTGCACTCCTGCCTCTTTAAATCAGGTTAAATAAGTGAGAAGAAACTGCACCTCAACAATTTCATAAATAATAAATTATTTCTAATTACATTATATTACAATTATATTATGTCCTCCTAAGACCCAAACTTTTGTTTAGTATGCATTTTTAATTTCTCTTGCTATTTGGGTTCAGTAAAACCCGATAAGTATAAAATAAAACTAAACACTGTCAACAATAATAAAGTCCCAGTGCCCTCAAATGAGACGATATTAAAATCCCAATGTCTTCAAAAGAGCACTTCCTTATAAACAGTGTCTTAGCTTGTTGCTGTTGCTAAACTTCGATTGTGTTGCCTTATCAAACTACAAGCATTATTAATCATAAATAAACAAGTTTCAACCATAAAATGTGATCAGGTTTTGGACCATGTCCACTTTTGTGTCAAGATTGGCTGCAGACTGAGACAGAGATGGCTGCCATCTTGTTTTTTAGTGGATCAGTGTATTGTGCTCTTACTACCACTAGATGGCACAAAAAGTGTCCACAAATGAGGACAACAGGTCTGAGTTAAGTAGAATTTAAGTATAAAGTCAAGTAAACCCAAAATGTGATGTCCTCATATGAGGACACAGGGTCTCAGAAGGATATTATAATTTATAATAATGTTGTACACTGCCCGCTTGTGGCGCTCCTATAGGAAGAGCAACATGCAGGGACTTAATGTGGCCTATAATGATGGCATGTGGCCTCCTCTTAAACTTCCACGATGGTCCAGTGCCAGCCAAATGTTTGTATATGTTGGTGTGCCTACCCGCCCTGCTTTAATACGAAATCTTATATGGTATGCATTTTTAATTTCTCCTAGCTATGTGGGATTAGTAGAACCTGATAAATATGAAAAACTAAACATTGTCAACGACAATAAAGTCCCAGTGTCCTCATATGAGATGATACTAAAGTCCCAATAATAATGTCCCAATGTCAGACAGTGTCTTAACAGCGTCTTAGCTTGTTACTGTTGCTAAAATTGGTAACGTTTGCATGGCATATCAAACTACAAGCATTATTTGTTATAAATAAACAAGTTTCAACCATTACATCTGGTCAGGTTTTGTACCTTGTCTACTTTAGTGTCAGGACCAGCTGCAGACTGACTTGGCAGAGACGGCTGCCATCTTGTTGTTTTTACTACCACTAGATGGCACAAAGAAGTGTCCATGAACGAGGACAACAGGTCTAAGTTAAGCAAAATGAAGTGTAAGGTCCAGTAACCCCAAAATGTAAAGTCCAAGTATGAGGACACAGGGTCTCAGGAGGATATATTGATATATGTGCAGGCTCTCTGGTGCAGAAAACAGCATCATCCAGGCTTTGGCCAACCCTGAACCGTGGTTAGTCAGAGTTTCATCAAGACTGTGGGGCTACTGGCTCACCAGCTTGTTTGTGGGTGCAGTTTATTGAATTGTGTCTTTTAATATGAACTTACATGATGTAGTGTTGGGTAATTCTTGTCTTTTTATATTATATTTATTATATTGTATATTTGTACATAGATGACTGTTTTTATGTGGGGGGCTATAGACCTTTATCTGTGTCCTTAATAACATCATTATTATTATTAGTATACTGTCATGCGGTAAGTCGACTATAATGTTCTGCGTTTCTCAAACTGTACTCATGCACTTCCCTCTCTGTGGCCTTATTTCACAATGTGAAACAGGCATGAGGTTTTCTTGGAGACATTTTAAAAGGCACATTTGTGTCAAAGGGCAGTTTCAGTTAAGCTTAGCTCATAAAACATAACACACTGCTTGATGAGATCGTTCTTTTTTGTGATTGTCCACTTTCCCAAATGTGCCAAAACTTCAAGAAACCCTCAGACTTCATTTCCAATTCAAAGTCGGCCAACAATCAAGAGTCCGACTCCCAATCAAGCTAATGTATCAAATATTGGCTATTTAAAGTTGGTGCGCAAAGTGTTAATGATCTGATAAAGAAGACTGTGCCTCAGCAAAACTTGCCAAACACCACAGTTCCTCCTGCCCCCCTTGAGAGTGCAGGTCTGTTTCTGCTTCCTCCAGCAATAAATCAAAACCTAAATGGAACGCTGTCCCAGCTCCAACTTCAGGTGATGCGGGCGTGTGAAGCCAAACAGAGAGGCCTGCACTCAGAGCTAAAGGGTTTCCAGATAAACACAGGGCTCAGATGACACAGGGATGATGGGATGTCTACCGCCGAGATGGAATGATATCTTTATTTCTTCTTTTGCCATCATGCTGTCAGAGTGGCTGACACCACCTCACTTTTCATGTCAGGAGCAATGATGAAAACCTGAGACACCCGAGACTATTACACAATAGCTTCAGCAAAACATTTCAGATGGACCCTGCTCACAACAGCATGTTGTTGCTATAGCTACAGCCTGGCAAACACAATCCAGGGACCCTTTTACCCCCTCCTGAATTAATTAACAACAGGAGTGTATTTGAAAGAGTCTGGAGAAGACGGTTGTATCTGAGCCACTTCAGGTGGAAATATATTGCATTCTCCATTTAAGTACCTCATAATCGCTCCGCTTCTTTTCACAACAATTACTGAAACAAATGGTTCTTTGGAGAGAAAAATATAGGAGGCAAAGGGTTTTCTTTGTGATTCACTCCGATGCTCTTCAGATAAAACAAATTGTCCCAGAAAAAAAAATCCATTCTTAAGAATCCATTTGGTAGTAGATTTATTATACATGAATTACATAGCCGGAGGCTGGGTAGCCTAACAGCTCTCCCAAGCCTGTTTGAACTGTAAAACACAACACCTGTCACACTTTATTTCCTCTTATCCATTTTGATCTTTCCCCCATGACATATTGCAAATAATGTTTTACCCCAAACAGTGTCGCCTACTAGCTCAAACTTAGTTAAAGGGTACATTTCCCATCCATATGCAGGGGCACAGTTAAAGACGTGCACATGCACACGGACCAGTGCATGTCAAAGACTGTGTTTTCACAGGCACATTCACTCAAAACAATAGGTGCACCCAGGCGTACACATTTTACATGCAGACATGCACTCACACTCACCACACTGGTTGGAGCTTCTTCATTGTCTGTAAGTAAGAGGTGGTGCAGTGGCGCCATCATCTGCATATGTAGTGTATTACACCAGATAGGACCGATTCAATAGGACAGGTTCAATAGGACTACTACAGCTCTGTGTTTCACCCTATGATACCAGAGTACAAAAAATAAATAATCCATCAACACACTGTAAATCTTGAATTAATAGCCCAGGCTATTATTTGCTTAAATCACTGAACTCAACAGGCTTGTATTTGGGACAGGTGTCTACATGGGACAGACCTTTAATTGCTTTTACACAAAACTGTTGCTCAGTAAATATAGAAAAATATGATCATGTTTATTTTCTGTTTATTTTATTTTTTTCATGATTTGTTTTCTTTATCTTTTCATTAGGGGAAGATGGATAACAGCAATAGTGAATTACAAGTACCATTCCCTTTAGTTCCTAAACAGACCAGGAACAATAGAAATAAAAATTGTCTCTGCATTGAAAAAAAAGAAAATCCAGAAATGATGCAAATATTATTAAGTATTTTTCCAAACAAGACAGTGCAATAAAATGTGTTTATAGTCTGGTTGTAAGTAGACCCCAAAGTAAGCTTGGTTAAAGAGAATGTGGGAAAGGTAGAGAGATAGAATAATAAAAATCTAATAAAAATCAAACAACAGTAAATCAGTTTTGAACAAATTAATCTGAAGTATAATATGAATATTACCTGTTCAAAAATCAGGCTTCAAATAACAGAAATAATGATGAATCATTCATTTGATCTAACTCTGACAGACAGCGCATCAGAGAGTGTTATGACACTTGTTTCACTGCACTGGAGGATTAGGCACCCGGCATACTGACAAAACACCACTTAATCCTGTTATAACAATATATTCACAACTTGTATTACTTTTTATGAAAAACCTTTTTTATTCTTTTGATCAGTGGACCCTTACGGACTAAAGAAATATTAATAACTTACCCGGTTACAGAGGAATGGACACATATTCTGACTTTATGACACTTTAGAGGTTAGGCAGTCACCACTTTTTTCATCCCTCTAGTGCTTGTAAATCTGAATGAATCATTCTTTGCTGTTCATGGTCTCAGTAAAGTGAACTGAATGACTGAACTGTGAAGAATCTAACCGAGCTAATGATGTGTAGCATGTCTGTACTGACAAAGTTTAAACATTCATATTTGTAAGTGTGATCTATACAGCTATCTAACGTTATCTCAAGTGGGTAGCCAACATTCTGGTTTTATACATCCAAAGAACGTCTATAAAAATGAACTGCTTAGCAACCATACCGGGTGTCTAATTGAGACAGGCCTTGTGTAGCCACACCAGGCTAGTAAAAGGGACTGGGCGTTTAACTGGGACTAGGCTTTTCATTGAAGTTTTACAGTATATTGTAGACTTTATATTCTCCCATGTATAACCACTTCTATTATAACCAGTTTTATTATAACCAGTTTTTTTTCACTTAAATCTTTATTAAAGAGTGATTTTTTTCCATTTTCTTTCCAGTTGTGCTTCTTGTAATCTCACTATGTGTGTCAGTGTCTCCATTAAAAAGATTTCTTCCACAACTGTTAGCCATTGGTCCTTCGTTGGTGGTTTGTCTTTATCCCAGTTCCTAGTGATAGCTTTCTTGCTTGCTACTAGCAATATTTTAATCAAATATCTATCAACAGCACTCAGATTTTCTTCAGAAAATGTACATAGATACAGCACAAAACAGCTGTCTGGGAACCTCATTTCCAAACAGGTTTTGTTGAGTGAGTCATTTCTTACCATATTTGATGTCACTTTCCTTGCAAAATTGTTCATATAAACTCTGTACAGTGAGACTGAGTTTTTTACGTGCAGCAAGCCCTATTCATTTGAGATACTTTTTATACTGCCTGCTATGACCTGACTCCCATTAAACTGCATACAGTGGGCCTATATATATACCCCACCTACTGCTAGGTCTATCATACTTGAAACACAAAGAAAGAAGTCAACTTTAGATGACTTTTGAGCCCAATTAGGTACAGCTCATCTTAAAAGGTCTGGGCATAAATTTTAATGAGTTACAACTCTGTTATGTGTGGACTCTTTGGAGAGGAGATGGCCCCAAAACATAGATAACTGTATCAACTCATCATCAGTACTCAATGTTTCAAGTTGTGGAAAACAAGATGTGCAATAGTTATAAACAGACTGTCACAGACAGGGTTGTTAAACATATACTCAGCAACCTCTGGACAAAACTCAGCACCTTCCCTGGCACATACTGGACATATGACATGGACTAAAGGACATTTCTTTCTAAATAATTAACTGTTACAAAGAGCTGTCTTACCTCGCACTTTTATTGGTTTTGCATTGGTGTTATTATTTCACTTCTAACTCCTATATTATTTATGATGCTTGTAGTTGTCAAAGAAAAAAAAACAACTGATGATGATAGTATTAACTTCAAGTCTGAGCAGGAGTGTTTTCAAGGGGTGGGGGAGGGTCTCTCTCTCTCTCTCTCTCTCTCTCTCTCTCTGAAGGCTACGTGTTGGAAATCAGGAGTCAGAGCAGTGTACCCAAAAGTTTGGATAGGCTGCTTTCAATTACTGAAACAAGATGTTTTGGAAATCATGAAAAATATTCTCCTGCGCAAATAAACTGGATCCCACAATAAATACAGCCACTGATTATATGTGAAACAATGATCTGGCAAGAAAGTCTACATCTTGAACTCCCTATTTAAAATGATGTGAAAGGTGGAGAGGAGTAAACTCTAATAATCCAATCACAATAGTCCATTCTATCAGTAAATTCGCTGTATCTGTAACTCCAGTAAGTTTAATTCGTGATCATAAAGCAGAAGCCTTGTGAACACGCACACTGTGACTCTTACTCTAGATTGCATTGTTTTAGAAATATCCAAAATCCACGGTCAGCACGGATGTTTCCGATGATTAACGCAAACCCCGGGGCAAAACGAGAAGGATACGTGCGGGACGTGTCCGTGAAAGCTGCTTCTGACGCTAATGAATCTCTCCACAGCTATTTCATCATATCTCTTTTCTCCCAAAAACTGAGGGGGTGTGTCTTTTTATTGTCTCATAGCACTGTGAACACGGGCATTGATTGGCCTGTTGATTTGCATTTTTATTCTTTTGTTTTTTATTCTTACATTTGACTGTTAAACTGTTTTAGGACAACATAAGGCTGGGGCTGTAAGTTTGGTTGGGGGTCGGGGGCCTGCAGCGTTTCTGGGGGCCTGGCCTTTGCCTCATCAAAGGGACCTAAAAATGTTACCAGGCAGGGTAGAGAGCTGGGGACGTGAGCTGCAGCCTGATTGGTGGAGAAATCCAGAGGGCGGGGCCTCCTGGCTTGGGTATTTAACGCTTTGTTCCATTGTTGAGGAGTGTGTTTTCCAGCTGGTCTGGCTCAGGAGCAGGGGACTCTCCATCGGACGATATCATCGCACTTTTTTTTATATTTTCAATAGGCTCTTTTTGATTGTTTGATGGTGAAGATGTCTTTTTCCTGCGATCACTCCCTGGACGGCAGCTTTCCCCCGTCTCCAGCTGAGGGCAGGGGTTCACAGCGGCTGTCCTGGGGCAGTCTGCTGCAGAGGCTGACTGAGCTGAAGGGGATCAATCAGAGGGTCACAGCAGATCAGTGTAGCAGCAGTGAAACTGGTGAGTGTTGCTTTGTGTGGCTTTTGTCTTGTGCTCCATGTCTTATATGTGTTTTATTTTAGCTGACTTGTAGTTGTGAAAATACAGAGCATGATCTGACAAAGAACAAAAGGGTTAAAGGAGGCAGTGGCTTTCACTGATGAGCTCATCTTTTTTCACCACACAAGATTTTAACCTATATTCTTTTGTTGCAGGCTCTGTGGCAGACATGTCCCTGTCAGACTCAGACAGCAGCTTCTTCTGTTACCCCCTGGAGGAGACCCTGGCTGCAGAGGTGGTTGCAACAATCACACAAAGTCTCAATGATGCATCAGCAACCCTGGGCTGCTCCAAACTCATCCTACCTGACTGTCTGCTGCACAATATCAGCGAAGAGCTGCTGCACCTGGCTGTCAGCGAGCCCTGCGGCCTTAGAGGAGCACTTATCGACCTGTGTGTGGACAGAGGGGACCAGGGCTCCTTATGTACTGTGGATCAAATAGCAGTGGATGCCACCCTGGTCCCGACTTTTCATGTGACCCTGGTGCTGAGGCTGGAGTCGAGTGGACTGTGGCCAAAGGTTCAGAGACTCTTCCATAGTAGCAAGTCACCCCAAGCACCTACAAGGCACTGTAACACCCTGAGGCTGAGTACGAGCTTCAGGGCCATAAAGAGGAAACTGTACTGTTCAGGGGAGCTGCTGATTGAGGAGTGCTGCTGACCAAGCACCCCTGTACCTGATTAACTAGACTGAACTCATATGTGTTGTGAAAGGAGGCTGGTGTGGTAAATAATATCATGTTGCTCCACACAACAAGATGGTCCGAAATTAGCACGTACCTGTCTCTGTTGGTGT
Organism: Epinephelus moara; assembly: GCF_006386435.1. Lineage (NCBI taxonomy): Eukaryota > Metazoa > Chordata > Actinopteri > Perciformes > Serranidae > Epinephelus > Epinephelus moara. Next base: position 22,776,487 of record NC_065524.1, on the reverse strand, counting down.
ATTACGTGTGTATCAAAGGTTTCCCTGGAACCAGCTCATGGCAGCTAATTACCTGGTTGCAGGTGACTCAAAAGTGAACACTCATGTTTGAACAAGGGTTGGTTTTTTCCTATGAATGTAAAGTCACACCCATGTGGGTATGGCTTACCGTATGTATTTGATAGTCAAATGCTACTTGAAGTGTGTGTGTTTTGTACTTTTCAACTTGAAGTACATGAAGAAATAAATTATTTTCTATGAATTTGCTGTGGGTTTTTTTTTTCACCCATAAGTGATGAATGACTTGTCATAAAAGCACAGAGGAGTGTAAGTGTGTTTGTAGCCATGTTGGCAGCCACTTTGGTCCTGAATGAAATTTCTTACTTAATGAACAGTCATTAAATTCTGTAAAGATATCCATGCTTTCCAGAAGATCAATCCTTATGACTTCAGTGATCCCTTAACTTTTCACCTAGCACCATCAATCTGTAAAAACTTGTGATTTTGAGTGAAGTTTCTTAACAGTCATTGCTTGGATCGCCTTTTAATCTGGTTCACGTCTCCACAGGATGACGTGTAATGATTCTCCACTACAGGGCGCCCAGTTGCTCACCTTGTAGAGCTGGCATCCCATGTACCATCCCATGTCCTTGCTGCAGTGCCCACAGGTTGGCATAAAAAAAAAGCCCCAAAATAATCTGAAAATCTCCAATACTTAGGTTTCTGAATAAATACCTGCAAATCTAATCGGCCCTGCTAAGTCTAGCTGCAGTTACACATGAAATTAAACCTTTGGATATCTGTTCAATCTTGTGACAAAATTTGCTGGTTAAATCTTGTTTGTTGTAGAGAAAATAAGGTGTAAATATCACAGCAACACCGCAAAATGCCCCCCAAAAAACCAAGGCAAGCCGTAGTAAATTGAGTTATTGCACTCTGACGTGGGCTCTCAGAGATTTAGGATGGTATCAGAGTAAGAAAAATTGCAGTAAGCGCATTATAGCAAATGTTGAACATAACAATGAGGATGATGCAGATGACAAAATAATAGCTACAGTTACAGTGACCACAGCAAGATCAGTGATGAAGATGATGATGCTGATCTTAGTTTAGGTCAAACCTAGTGATGAAGATTATCAAGGATTTACCCAAATCTCTCTGATACTTGTGATAGGTGCTCTCAGGCGCCGGCAGACCTGTCTCATATGTTTTGGTTATGCCCAAATTTGGCAGAGTACTGGAGGTCCTTTTTTAATTTTATGTCAGAGGTACTAGAGCTGACATTAGTCCCATCACCTCAAATTGCCATTTTTGGTATCCCTGAGGAAGGAGCTAGAATGACTGCTAAACAAGTTAACGTTCTCTCCTTCTCGCAATCTATCTCACTGGACTAAAATTTCATGGTACGATTGGTTGAATAGTATTCCAGGAAGTACATGCTGACTATATATCACATTACACATTAGTTGTTTTTTTGTTGCTGTTGTTGTTTTTTGTTGCTGTTGTTTATGTTTTCTGTTGTTTGATTATCTTTCACTCTTCCTTAACATCTTTATGTATTTATTCATTTTGCTGATTACTTTTGTAGTATTACTCTGTTTATATTGCAACTGTTTACTGGGAAACAATATGGTTGTGTAATACTACCTTGTTACACCTGCAGAAATGTTGAATAAAATTTGGTTACAAAAAAACCAAACAAAAAAAAACCTGGTGACGAGAATATTACAAATAACACTTGAGGGTAGCTAAAAAATTACTCTGTCACTACTTTTAAAATAGACATCTACAGATTTGCATGACCTATATCGCTGTTTAAGACAATACAAAGGCAGAGTGCAGTAACCATTTTGTGTTGTTTTGGAGGGTCATAGGTCAAATCATCCATGGGGTTTAGGCCAAACAAATACTTTATGAACACCTATTTAATAAGAGCATTACCACTTTTTCTACCTAGAACAAATTTGGCTGCAAAGTCAAAAAACTTTTAAGCCATTTTCCTCAGTTTTAGTGTTACCGTAGTTACTGCAGTCGGCCTTTGCAGGGCAGTAATGAAAATTCAACTGTGCTTTGTGTTTGGCCACAGTCCATATCTGCTAATCTAATCTGCCCTATGAAGACTAGCTGAAGTTAGACATGAAATGAAACCTTTGGCTATCCGTTGGAGGGAAAATAAAGTGTAAAAATTGTAGTAACTATAAAATCCAACCAAAACCTAAGGCAAACCGCAGTTAATTTACTTACTGTGCTCTAACTCGGGCTCCAGGAGGTTTGGGATTGTATCAAGCTAAGAAAAAGTGCATGGGCGTATTATAGCAAATGTTGAGCGTAACAATGAGGATGATGCCGACGACAAAATAATAGCTTAAGTTACAGTGACCATAGCAAGATCAGTGATGAAGATGATGTTGTCAATCTTAATTGGGGTGATGTAGTGAATATTACAACAAAATAATATTTGAGAGTTGCTCAAAATTTATGCTATTACTACTTAAAAAAAAAAAAAAAATCTATAGATGAAACAAAGACAAGTTAAATCTATTCATACTGACGAAGATAAGACAGTTACTGCTAGTTTCTTTTGCATTACCTATATAGCTGTTTAAGACAATACAAAGGCAGAGTGCAGTAACTATTTTGTGTGGGTTTTTTTTTTTAGGTCAAATCATCCATGGGTTTTAGGCCAAAAAAAAATACTTTTTGAACACCTATTAAAAAAGAGCATTACCCCCTTTTCTACCTCGAACAAATTTGGCTGCAATGTCAAAAAACTGAGGACAGTTTCAGTGTTAGCGTAGTTACTGCAGTTGGCCTTTGCAGGGCACTAATGACATTCAGCTGTACTTTGTGTTAAGTGCTTATTGGCAAATGTTAGCATGCTAACATGCTGGACTTACATAGTGAACATGGTTAACATTCTACCTGCTTAGCATCAGCATGTTAGCACTGCCATTGTGAGCATGTTGGTATGCTGATGTTGGCATATGTTAGTTACAGACCCACTAAATCGCAAGCATGGCTGCATACTCTCACTCTTGTTTAAAAGAGAAGCTAAGCACCAGTCAACCATCGGACAAATTTAATTCAAAGAACCTTTTATACAATTTTAGCATGTTAATTTAATAAATATGGTTTACTTTTATTTGTGCAATGATTTCAATACTTATGATCCAACAGGCTACAAGCAAATCCACAAAATAACATTATAGTAAATGATATTAACTCCAATAAACCCTGCACTGTTAAAAGTAAAATGAATATTTACATTGGTTAAGAACTATAAAAATTACACACTTTTCCTTGTGAGTGGCTCAGACATCTGTCTATGAGAAGGCCATGAGGTTTCTCAAAATGTTTAAGGAAAACAAAAAAAGACTGGGACAGAGAAAGCTAATCTTAGCAGCTTCGTTTACCGTTCAAATAGACAACTATGCGCTTACTTTCCACCGTGACGCCCAGCGGACTCTCACCATCCTGAAGACACTAGGAGTAAGAAAATGTCAGCAGTCAACTCAAAGCTTCTCACAGTTCTACAGGAAGTCAATCTACACCGAGTTGCAGAGAGGTTCCCTGATGAGGTCTGCTGCCCACTGCACGTAAGGCATTTTTTGATTCTCTTGGTTTGCTGCAGAAATATGCTCCAATTTGAGTGGGCTCCGACCGATTTCTTCTAATCTGATTCAAGTACCGACGAACCTGCCAAGAAAAAAAAGAGGAATCAATGATAGTTGACATGACAACTCATATTGGATTCCTATACAAGCACAGACTGCCAAAAACATGTGCTATGAGCTACTACTATTTCAAATGTCACATAGCTGCACAATTTTTCAGATCATACAGTATGTTTTTGTTTTAACTTCCTACCTTACAGGCAGCCACAGGTTTGTCTTTTTTTCCAGAATTAAAATCAACTTGCATGACCCTTGCCTTGTGGTAGTTAATCCATCACAGTGACCCATCCGTTACCTTTATTGATGGCTTTTTTTAAATCGTTCAAAGTTCTGTCATCACATGGCAGTTGCAGCAATGAGCATGAGCTGTTTAAGAAACTCTTCTTGCAGGTGCAGTAAAGTGCTTGTTGGAAACGCCGACATGTGAGACAACACTGCTGACTGTTAAATATCAGGTGTCAATCCCTGCTTGCAACTGCATTAGCATGTGTAGATAAGTTAAGGGACCGAAATACAGCTGACTAAATGCTCGCTGTGATGGATTACATATTGACAGCAAGTAGTTTTATTGAAATGAAAGCAAGAGCAGCCTGGAAAGTTGGGAATCAATCCAAAAACATTTGGTATGTTCTGAAAAACTGTCAACTATGAGAGTGTGTGTCATCTTTAAATAGCAAAATAAAATATGCAAAACACTGGAGTCTCTGCAGTTCATGTGCTGTATACTGTAGCAATTACACTGTAATGTCACTGTGATGGTTGTAATAACTTACCCATATGTGCACAAGTGGTTTCTAGCCATCCATCATGACCTGAATCTCAGATAGTCTGGAACAGCTGGGAGTCCCCATTCTCTGTGCCCTTTGGTACAGCTCTGAATCCCCAAAGTAACGAGCACGATACAGTAAGCCTTCCTCTGAAAGTACAAGATGAAGAGTATGTCAGTGCGCTAGATCTCAATCAGTTACTCTTTAAAAACATTACATGTTTAGCTATTCTTTTGTAAACTGCTGTCAAGTGTCATTCTACATCACCAATGGACTTGGACACACCAGACTTATGATTGATCAAGCATACTGTGCAGTTGCAGTACTGTACTGTAGTCGTACTAGTTAACTAACAATCAACTGATTAAATGAGAAAATCATTGTTGGGGAACTTACTCTGCTGCTTCTCCTTCCAACAGTTGTTTCTGAGGTTGGAGATGTAGTCTTCCTCTACGCTTCGCTCAACATTCTTCAGGTTATTCCCGGTAAATTCTTCATTGAAACGGTCTCCCACATAGAAAAGCACCTTCAGGTTTGACGTGTGCCTCTTGTGAATATGTCCAGCTGACCTGATGCACAGGGACGACATAACAACTGAGAGTGAGACAGATGAGAAGTTTTCACAGAACCTCAGAAAGTTCTCCCGAGTGGTGAAACACTTACGGGCGGTAGCTAAGGCTGTAGGGAGGCTGGGTGACCATCATCTGGCTGAGAGCTGAAACGATGATGAGGATTAAGATGGGCATCAGCTGCACAAACAGAGCCAGACCTCCCTGTCAAGAGAAGAAAAACAACAACATCTGAAAAGTGAGTACACTCATGACAGAGCAGAGTACATCAGCTGGTATCAAACTGAAGTGTACTTGCAGTATTACAGACAGGACTTACATCTCTCTGCTGTTCTCGTCTTTCTTGCCTATTATGGTGTGCAAAATGCATTCTTCCATTTCTGTAAACGTGCACGTTACCTGAAAGGAATTTAAGATAATAAAGATTAAATGAAGATAATGTGCTGCGACTCTAAGTCACGTGAAATCAAAGCCCAAGAGTGTGCAGGTTTTCAACCCAAACGATTACAGCAGCTGATTATCAGATGTTCACTCAGAGAGAAGGAAGTGTTTATGGACTGTGTTTACAGGCAGAGTACCATTTCTAACATAGGTTGGTTGAGCAAGCAAAATGTTACTTGGTTAGACTGATGTGGTGCCTGCTCACTCCAAACTGTGTCAACATTACATTACACAGCAGTGCAATAGATGTAGGAAGGAAGTAACGTCAAAGGGGCCTTTATTTTTACTTCAGTTAACATCACAAACAAAACAACTAACTAACCACATTCATGCAACTGTGAACCTAATAAAAGGAAGTCTCACCATATGCTTGTACAGTAAGATATTAATGACAATAGGACTATAAAGTTGTGCTCAACGCTTGTGTTTCCTCTTTTGTTTCTTAAAAGCAAAGGTGGAGTCAAAAAACAAGAGGATTCACAAGGCTGATCAGCCAGTCAGACGGCTCTATCTCACTGACTGGGACCAGACAATGACTGCTGATAAGGGCTGAGCAGAGTCAATGGCATACAACGTGTTAAACCACAGTTAGGAAGCTGGGCTTGCCCACAAATGGGTTGCTAATGCATTCAAACATGTTAGTCCAAACGTGACAACCAAAGCACTCTTGGGCCTCCACAGCACTGCAACAAATACAACAAGATCCTGCCTGAGCCTATATTCATCTGGCCTTTACTTACTTGATGGGAAGCCTCCACCGAAGAACATGTTGAAGAGATCCTCGGGTGAGATGTCTGCTTCAAACTCGCGATGGTGTCTGTGTCTGGTTGGGTGTGATCTCTCCTCTCCATACTGGTCATACTGCCTTCGTTTCTCTGCGTTACTCAGCACGGCATAGGCATTACCAATAGCTGGAAGACACACCAAAAAGCCCCCCACAGATTTACACTTAGTTTCATGAGCGCTTAATGCTTACACTTACATGTCCTCCATAGAGATGAATTTTAATTTACCTTTAAATGCCTCTGTAGCTCCAGGCGCGTGATTTTTATCTGGGTGAAATTTTAGAGCCAGCTTTCTGTAAGCCTTTTTAAGATCTTCCTCAGAGGCTGTCTTTTCAACCCCCAGAATTTGGTAATAATCTTTACAGCTCTTAATCCTGCAGAGGGAGAAAAAAAACAATCGCCAGAGATAGTTAGCAGATTATAAGGGAGGAAATGGAAACACAACATATAGATATATCCCCTAAGATATTAATGTGACATCAAATACTTCATAAAGCTAATAGTAAAGTCACAAACACATTCAAAAGCACTAGCAGAGTGCTGTCAATCCTCATAACTTGGTGCAGGTGATGACAGGAAACATCAGGTTGATAGTAAATAAGCAGGTACACCGCACACAAGAGGGCTGAATTGCTTCTTCTTTTATTTTTGTCATCTGAAATGTTACAAACAATGCATTTCGCCCATGGCTTCATCAGATGAAGGAAAACAAACCTGATGAAGCCATGGGCGAAACACATTTTTTTAAAAGAAGAAGCAATTCAGCCCTCTTGTGTGTATCTGCTTATTTACTATCACACAAACAAACACGTTATTGTAAAAGCAACTGATACGATAATTCTAAAGATAATTACATCCAACCTGTGCATTTTTAAAGACAGATTCTCCTCGATAACCACCAGCTGTTGTCTCACAGTGAACGGTTGGCCAGCATAAAGAATAAGAGTAATCTGAATAAATTTTGTATAAGCCGTCTTCAATTTGTGCACTTAATTTTGCCACTTTGAAATGTTCTCCTATCACTCATGGCACACAAATGCTCGTTTTTTAATCCCTTCAGTAAAAATCATACTGATTAAGCTCTTAAAACATCACATTGTATTGTGGTTTCCATGTGATTGCATTACAAATTATCTTTCTCCCTGAAGGCAGAACTAAAATCAATTTAAATGACAGCTCCAGCTGAGTGACACAAACCAGCAGTGCTTTTGGCTGCTTGGTAATCACACACAGACTGTAATTTCATTTTCTGAGCATGTCACCAAAATGTCACATGACCGATTGATATCAGAGTGCTGAGTAAAACATGTGGTGTGTCCTAATTTTGTATCGTGTCTTAGTAGTACTGCGTAGTAATGTTGGATTACTACATCAAAAGAACAGATTCACATGAGTACTGACTTTCTGACAGCATCCAGCTGATCTGCTGTATATGGTTTGGCCGATTCTGTGGACGCCTGTGCGGACACATTAGGCTCCTCTCCGTGGCTGCGATGCCTCATAGTGGGTCCATCTCCGTTCACAGGACCGCCATTCTCATCTGGAGGCTTTCCATTCTGGGCTAACGACTCCAATAAGTCTGTAAAGATAGTGGATCCATGTTATTCAAAGGTGCTCATTATCAGATAACTCACTAGCATAGTAAGCTAACGGTAGCACATTAGCTGCTAACAGGGACGTCAATGCTGTACATGCGAACTGCTAATACGTAAGCAGCAATTTAAGACATTACGGAACCAAGTATGTTGCAGAAATCGCGGGTGGGGGGCTGAAAAAAACTACAAATACCAGTGTCGGCTAGGAGCAGCTGGTGTAACGTTAAGACGGTAATGCTAACGTTAGCTAATTTGGCTTCACAGCAACGGCCCACCGTTAGACATAAAATCGCTGCCGAAACAGACGTTTATTCGACGTACTCTTGGCCTGGTCTGTGGGAAACAAGCGCTGTGCCTTCTCTAGAAACTTCCTGGCTTTGTCCGACTGGTTGTTGTCGATCGCAATGAGGGCTATTTTAATGCACCGCTCCGCTTCGTCCTTGTTTGAGTCCATCGCGACACAACGGAAATGTTTACTTGCCCTGGGACGCACGGTGATGACGTAACGAATATATCTGGCTCGTGAATAACACGTCATCATAGTTGAATACAACCGCCAGGAAGCACTTTCTGATTTCTTTCGCTTTTAAACTCTATTATTTAAAGCCAGGGGTGTTAAAGTTAATAAGTGTATCTGCGCTAATCGTGTTCGTGACACTAGCCGACACCTGAAGCACCTTCAACTATAATAGCTACTTCTTTGAAAGTCAAAATGTCTTTGGCAGCTGCTCGCAGCAGGTCAGTCATATTCGTCAAACGTAATATTCTGCATACTTTAAGGCAAAACTGTCTGTTGTTTTCAACTAATGACACTACTCTAGCTGACCAGAGGAAACCACCTTCAAATAAACAGAGAAGAAAAAGTCATAAGAGACCTCCCTGGAATGATAATCTGTCCTGGGAGGAAAGGCTGGCTGATGTGGTCACCCCTCTGTGGAGGCTGAGTTATGATGAGCAACTTGAGCTCAAGCAGAAGCATCAGGAAAGGATACTATCTCAGCTCTCCATGCATCTCTCAGGTGAATCAACACCTGTCAGAAGTAAACCCAGCTTCCCTGTCTTGTCTATCCTGCCATCACCTGTTAGGGATGGCTACCGCAACAAGTCTTCATTTTCTGTTAATAGAGGAGTGGATGGAAACACAAAGACAGTTGGGTTTTACGTGGGCACAGGCAAGCAGAGAAACATTGTATGCATCAATGGAGACCACCTGCTCAACGTCCCAGAGAAGCACAAACTGGTAGCCAGATGTTACCAGGATTTCGTCCGCCTCTCTCCGCTGGAGCCCTGCCTGCTGTTCCACACTGGGGGTCACTGGAGAGAGGTGACAGTGAGGACCAACACAGAGGGCCACACCATGGCTATAGTGTACTTTCATCCACAGGCACTCACCCCAGAGGAGGTGGCAGTCCATAAGGCTGAGCTGGTGGATTATTTCACACAGGGGCCTGGATCAGTCTGTCAGCTGGGCTCACTGTTCTTCCAGGAGAGCACCATGACTCGATGCACTCATGAGGAATCGCCCTACCAGCTCCTGCATGGTCAGCCACACATGTACGAGGAGGTAATATACACCATCAGGGGAGAATTACAGAGAAGCCATAAGGAAATTCACATTGCAGCATTCCAGCATTGCAACTTCATAATCTCGTGTCCAACCGCAGTAGACAATGGAAAGTTCTAGTTTGATAATAATTGCTGGTACACTTTTGCCTTACTACAAATCTAGACACAAAGTTGCTTTACATTTTTAAACATGTTTTTAAAATGGTCATACTTTATATCCGATTGCTTATTTAGTAGTTGCATTAAATTACTTAATCATAGAGAAAGAGATTGGAAGAAAATGCTTCTCAGAATCAGCCAGTTATCAGCAGTAAAAATATGGTACCAGAAACAGGCTGCAGCTAACGATTATTTTCATGATTAATCAGTTAATTTAGTCTGTAAAATGTCAGAAAATGCTCATTAAAATTTCCCAGAGCTCAATGTGACATCTTAAAATAGCTTCCTTGTCCAACCGACAGTCCACACCCAAAGACTTCCGTACATTTACTACATCATACATCATTTACTACTTACTATTTTAAACGACAAAGAAAAACAGCAAATTCTCACATTTAGGAAGTTAAAACCAGCAAAAGTTTGATATTTTTGTGTGAAAAATGACTGAAACTATTGATAGATTATCAATATAGTTGGTGATTGATTTTCTTTATATCGACTAAGCGATTCATGGACTAATTATAGCAGCTCTATACGATAATAATCCAGTGATTCAGTGTTAGACTTCCTTAAAGTTGGGGGACTTGTAAGAGATAAATTTTAAAAAGGATTGGTCAACACTGATGCAGCACAGACCAAGATATCCTCAATTTATTTGGTTGTATATATGGTTCAAGTTCCCAAAACACTGGTTCCTACAGTTCCCATGATGCAAGGCGGTAGCATCTTCCATTAGACCCAGGCCCTTCTCACCTTGTTCATGCCCATGTCTCTAAAACTCTACGTACCGTCTGTAATGCAGGCTATCTGGTACAGATTATTAGCCTCCAAACTCAAACTCATAAAATTTACACAACACATATTTACTATTATACAATCATTTTCAACTATTTCAACATGACATCTACATGTAAATTTGGTGGTGTGATATTAAAAAAACAAACAGAGGAGAGTGGGTAGCACACAATTCATGTATGTTTACATTATATTTGTTTTTTTAATTGCTGTTCCTTTGTTGTTTTGCCATCCACAGGTGCTGGGCTTTAAATTCCGCATCTCTGCAGATGCCTTCTTCCAGGTGAACCAGGCAGCAGCTGAGGTGCTGTACAGCACAGTGAGAGACCTGTGCGTGCCAGACTCTGAGGAAGGTGGAGGCAGAACAAAAGTTGGTGGCACTCTGCTGGATGTGTGCTGTGGGACAGGTGCCATTGGCATTATTACGTCTCCCAGAGTGGACAGAATTATTGGGATAGAGCTCTTAGGACAGGCAGTTGAAGATGCAAGACACAACGCAGCTCTCAATAATGTGCAGAACTGTGAGTTCATTCCAGGGAAGGCGGAGGTAGTGCTTCCTGGACTTATGTCGCAGTTGAGCTCAGCAGGTGGAGGCCCTGTGGCAGCTGTGGTAAACCCTTCTCGAGCTGGCCTGCACCACAGAGTGGTCCAAGCTCTACGAAACCAACCTGCTATCCGTAGACTGGTGTATGTCTCCTGTAAACCGGATGGGGAGGCTATGAGGAACTTCAGGGAGCTTTGTTGTGCTCCTGACTCGCAGAAGAAACTCACAGGAGAGGCCTTTTCTCCAACGCTGGCTGTGCCTGTGGATATGTTCCCACATACTCCTCACTGTGAAGTGGTGCTACTTTTTGAGAGGTAGCAGGTGGTTTTTGTTCAAAGGTGGGCTTCAACCTTTAACAACCTATGTTACTTTAAATTAAAAGGCTGATGTAGTATTTAGTAATGATGTACTGTATGCTAAATAAAAATAGTTAATCTTACATCCATGGTTCACGCACACGTGTTTTCACTTATTTGCTTGATAGACCTCTTTTCAGGTCTTGCTTTCGGGGTTGCAACAAATGGTTATTTTGATAATCAAACTGCTCCAAAAAGGGGCATGTGGCTGCAGGTTTGTGTTCCAGCCAATCTAGAGCACACATGAAGCCTGTACTATGAAGCAGGATTTGGAATTAGCGAGCTAACTTCAGGGTTAACTCTGAGTTTTCAGTACGACAAAGCTGGTTCTCTTTTTACCGGGATAAATCACCATGGTAACTTATGCCGAACAGCTAAACTGCTAAGGAGCAGGCTAACTTCAGAGTATCAGATCACAGCATGCCAACACTCAACCTCTGACCATTTAGATCAACGAAGAAAGAAGTATCCATGAGCAGAAGTCCCAAGTCTCAGGTCAAGAAGAGTCGCCCATATATTGATATAGGTCAGTAGAATTATTTAATTGTTTCAGAGCTCTTTTTCCACTGGTTTAAAACAGAGCATCTAACAAACAGAGATTGTTAACAACACTTAACACATGATTTTAGGAGGATTTAACTTATACAAAGTTTATTTAAGCCCGCAGTGATAGTGTTGCTGTTTTACACTGATTCCATCACTGCAGCTCAAAATAACATGAGACACCTGTGTGATGGGAACAGACAATATATATATATACAGTGGGGCAAAAAAGTATTTAGTCAGCCACTGATTTTGCAAGTTCTCCTACTTAGAAAGATGAGAGAGGTCTGTAATTTTCATCATCAGAGGTACACTTCAACTATGAGAGACAAAATGAGAAAAAAA